>NW_015150995.1:43474-81674 GCF_000732505.1 Cyprinodon variegatus | reverse complement strand
ACAGGTCCTCTGCACAAAAAAAAAAAAAAAAAAAAGGAACGTTGCTTCTATTGCTTTACGGTGCTTTCCTCCTCCTCATATCACAAGAATCCCTCCTCTATCTAAGAGTCTGAAGGGAAGGATACCTGCAACCAAAGGGTCAGTAACATGGCAACCGAGTCAAAAGGCCTTCATGGCTGTTACTCGGCAGGGTGCTGGCATTTACTTTCCTATTTGGCCCCCCCATTTTAACTCACAGGTTCCAAGACCTTAAAAGAAATGCCCTGCCCTTATTCTCCCAGCTGCGTTCCTCTTCCCCAGTTTTAAAAACAACCTTTCGCAAACAAGAAAATACAAAACTTTGTCCATTTGTCTGTACTGCAAGCCACAGACTGCTCTATGTCTTTTCAGACAAAAAATAATAATTTCTTAATAAAACATTTTTGCCAATTTCTCAGAATGAGCTCCATTTGTAGGTATGAGGTTTAGATTCAGGACATGGTTAGATTCAAAGTGAATTTCCATCATGCACTCTGCCTTCCACCTGCTGCGTCTATGTAGGTAAGTTATAATTGGGCCAAATTCTGTATAAAGATGTCAGATGTTGCACCTACAGAATCATATAATCCAGACCATTTACACTACTGCTATTATCTTTTTATGTCATCTTCAGGAAATGCATCAGTTTTTGCACCTGTAAGTACTGCATTCATGGGTTTCATAGTCGTACAGACTACTTTAATACCATATCCAAGAACAGGTTTCTGCATGTTGCTGTAAGTAATTTTTACTGAACAGAATTAGGAACCTAAAACAAACATAAAACATTCTCTTTAAAAAAGAATTTTTAAAATGAGTGGTATAGTAATTGTATAACCTATTGTCAGTGAACCGTGTCTTTACTTTTGTTTTTTTGTTGTTGTTGTTTTTTTGCAGTTGCATGCCCAGGGAAGCTTTTAAAAACAATGTTTTGCATAGTTTGCAAAACTGTTCTGTAGTCAGTGCACAGAACAACCTTTTTACAATGAGAGGAAGAAGAAGAGGACTACATTGGCTGGTGCAGTTCCTGATATATTAGCGGCCGACTTTAAGCATACAAATTGCATTGATTTGAAGTACAAGGCACCACTAATAAATGAACAGTGTGAAAAATATTTTAGCTTTTTATCAGCAAAAATCAGGTATTGCTTTAAAAAATATATATATTCTGCAAATGTCTAATAACAATATTTTATGTTGTTTATTAATAAAGACGTCATGTTGCACCATAATCTTCAATTACGGCATCCAAAAGGGAACAATATTGTTAGCCCTTGCATTTTTCAAACAGACAAAGATTCTACTCGTCTCTTCTTTTTTAAATAGTCCATAGTCTTTGCACAGTGAGAGGACAGAGAAAGTAACCAGAAAAGGAAAAAGAATTAATAGCCAGGTGAAAACAAGATTCAACATTGGGTAGCTTTTACCAGATAAGAGACAATTCATGAGGGGGTGGGGCTTTAAAATTGACGTGGAGGTCAGAGGCTTTCTGCTGGACAGGTGAGGTAATTCAATAAAACAAAAAACTTTATTTTGTTGTTATGCTAGGAAAAGAACATTGTAGTCCAACATTGTAATCGAACCGCAGCTATTAGAGGTAGCTCTTACCAAATACATATGGCACGTATTTCTAATTAATTTGCATCAGTAAAAACTGAATTATGTATTGTTCTTTACCTCATCATCTAATGGGACACTTGAACTTGGGCAGGATGTTGACATTTTTATGAACCTCTTCGGCTTCCATAGTAGTTATTGCATGCTTAACAATTAGGCAATATTGTAATTCATTTAGCACACTACTAGATGGGCATAAATCTTACACAATGGGGCTTTAATAAAACATTAAAATATTGTATCTCCACTAAATGATGTACTAACAGCAGGCAGATCTGTGATTCATACAGCTCCACTAACATTTGAAGGTGAAGCCATATCTTCACTTTAGGGTAGAAATTAATTTCCTAAAATACATATGGATACAATCGTACACAATAAATTATAATATTTTTTTTAAATTACTTGTTTTACTACTTTCCTTTGTTAAACTTACATGGAATAATTAAGCAGACTGAAATTTTCAAAACTGTCTTGTAATTCTGATTTATAAAGCTAAATAAAAACATATTAAAATCACATGTTAAAAACATAAATGTGGACTTGATGAAAACTATGTTTATTAGCAGTTTAAAGTAACCTAATCACATCAGTAACCTACTCAGAAAATAAGAAGAATCATTTGATTACAATAAAATAAGGTAATACAAACCAAGCATCCAGCCTGTAATAATACTCCTTTTTAAGCTTTAATAGAATTCCAGCACCAGACATAAACAGACAAGTACGCCATCTGACAGGAATCCATGGAACGATCCCGTCGAGCCAGACACTCCTGCAATGCCTTGCTGTAAAGTGGCAGCTCGGCGTGGTCAAAGACCAACAGTTATAAATCAAATAAACCAATCTAGATAAAACACAAAGGTGTATAGAATCCTTCCTGTCTTCCTGAATTTGATCTGATCTTGACATCTGAATAATCTACATAGAAAGTTATGATGTTGTTTCTACATTTACTGTAGAGGCCAAGAATAGCATTCCTATCACTGCTATTGGTATTAATAAGGACACTTTCTCATGCAGTAATCAACTCCAAAACAACATCTGATTTCTTCCGGAGCTTTAGCTCCCACTTCGATAAACAGTAACTTTCATACTGTATACTCAGAGCTAAACCAGTCTTATAATGATAATATCAATCTCACATTGGAGAAATGTACCTCTACATTTAACCCACCCCCTAGGGGAGCAGTTGGCTGCCATTGTGCAATGCCCAGGGAGCAGTGATGCTTAGAGACCCGAAGTGGCAGTCTGTGGGAGTGGGACTCGAACTCAGAACTTCAGGATTCCAAGCTCTATACCCTAACCACTCTGCTGCCACTCCCCCTTTTCCTTCCAGCTATATATTTCCTGGCCCTAACAACCTTGCTTAGAGGTTCTAGCTAAAAGCCCAGGACTGCAATGTTTACCCCCTGCTCATACCAAAGTATTATGCACCTCTGTTGTTATGCTAAATATAAAAAAAAAAGGATTTTTAAGCAACAAACTTTCCAAAAAATATACGCAGCATGCGGTAACCTTTCAGACAATCAATGTATGCAACCATAGTGAGATACTGGTGTGTAAATGTAGAAAATGTAATATAATGTAACTATTGCACGTTAAAGGTTATTTAAAAAAAAAATTTGCTTTTAATCTCACAAACCAACATATTCAGTATTAATATTTTAGTTTATGGTTTTGACATTGCACTGCATGACAAATAACAGTAATGTGTACAATTAGCTGTTGAATTGAAATGGATCTTATTTCAGTTGGGCTTTTTATTGCACTTCATTGTTCCATACAGATCAAAACCGAGGGGTTTTCTATTTTTTCCCAATCAATGTTAATATCTATCTACATTTAAAATCATGCTTATAAGCCAGCAGCTGATTATTTTAATTTTTTTATTTTTTTATCAAGGCTAGTTTAAGTGTCTTAGAAACATGCACCACTTTTTTACCTAACCTTCAGATTACAAACAGTTTCCTGTTTCAAAGTCTACATCAGCCTTAAAGGAAGATATTGCTTTAAAAGCAAGCAACAATACTTATACTGGTACGGTTGCATTAAATCTCTTTAGCAAATTCCAATCAATATAAGAACTTTACCATCATTCAGGCTCATATCCAAACAAGCCTACTAAAATAAAATGTTGCTAGCATTCTTATCTAATCTTAATAAGTCTTGGTCCTTTTTACTCATAATCATTTATCTGATACAAACCTTGCATATTCATTTTCTAGTAATCAGGGCAGCATTTGCTCATCATCCCTTTGATTGTAAACATATATCTTTTGTCATATCACTTGCCTCATACAGGCGAAAGAGAAAATAAATTAAAATAAAAAAAGATACATATAACTTAAGGCAGTTGGGATTTGTGTATTTTAATAGGAGCCAAACCTTTTGGGACTTGCCTGTTAGAAGAAGTTGTGAGAGACGGACTCAAAGTACTTTTGGTCTATTGTATTTGCATCTGGACTTAATTAGTTGGTTGATGTTGGATAATTGAGTGTAAACATTATAAAGCAATTCAGAGCTGAGTGCAGAATGTTCTCAGCATTGCAAATCATGAAGACTAAGCTACAAAGAATGCATGAACAATTAAACACCAGTTAAAGATCCACTGACCAATAACAAAACATTATCCAAACAAGGCATAGATTGCTATGATATTACCAAAGTTTAATATTCTTAAGTCTAAATGCCACAGCATCACAACATTTATATAAAATGAATTTAGAAAAAAGACTGACTAAACTGTTATTTAATTTAGACATTATTCTTACTGCTGCCAAAATAATATAATCATTCCATTGTACTATTATAAATAGCATTTTATCATAAGCAGAAATATAAACTAAAAGTTTTGTTTTTGAAGGGAGAAATTAAGTTCTAAATAATATGTGAAAAACTGAGGTTTTCTCTTGTTATGCACTGACCAGCAGTTCTTAAGCTGGAAAACCGGATTTTCTGCTATTCCATGTAACTGAATCCAGTCCAAAGATTTCAACGTTTTACTCCAAAAATGTACGAAAAAAAATTTTTTTTGTTTGTTTTTTTTTAAAAGACAGAGGCTGGGGACAGACATTTCAACGAAGACAAGACAAATGCATGATTTAAAACTACTACTATATTATACTAATCAAACAATCTGCAGCACTTGTCCTATGTGTTACAGTCCTGAGGTCAAAGCTAAATTTGCATCAGTCTAAATGGGAATCACTACATCAGACCTATTAGAAGCCAATAAATTAGTATTTACTTTTCTGTTTGATTATCGGTGAAAAAAAGGTGTAAGAGGGGAAACAGTACGTTACTCCAAAGAGCCGGACAAACTATAGATACTCAATTATCTAAAGTAAAGGAACATTGGGTTACAATAGAAAAAAAAAGGTTTTAATATCTTTTACGATGCTTTAATGATGGTAACCATTTAATCTCCCCAAGTCTGATCTATCCGAGTTCTGTGGCATTTTCTGATAGGAATATTAGCTCTATCTCTGTGAATTATAATGAAATAATAAAGCTCATAAGGTCATTAAAGTGCTATATGAAGTCTGATGTTAAATACCACTGCACACACATATGATTCAGCAAATCTAGTATAATTTTCACATTAAAAATCTTTTAACACAACGTGATCTAAATGAAAATGATGAGAAATTCACTAATTCAGAGCAAGACCTCTTTCTGTGAAGGTGAACAGATACAATAATAATATGGAGCATTATTATAGGGAGGTGTAAGGAAATAAGAAAGACTGTACTACACATTATCTATGTTTCATTAGTGCAGCACAAGATGGCAAGAATGCAAATCAGGACAACAGCATCTTGATACCATTAAACTGAAACTTGCTGCTCTACAATCATGCATCAGTTCTGGATTTGCATATTCAATGCAATCAGTGACAGCCTAAGTGTGAACACACCTGTTGCAGTAATGCAATGTTGTGTACTGTAATCCAATGTAAATTCCTTCTCCTAGTGCTGATTTATAGTTCTCCTGCTTTGAATTGCTTCTCCTTGAGATTCCACCACAGCTCGATACAACCCAGTATCTTCACAAGCAGAGCCGAGAGGAGTTGTGCTCATAATCCCGCTTGAGGAGGCGCGAACCTCACCATCTTGTGGAGTTCTCGGCGACAGAGAGAGAAGGAGTGAAGGAGCTACTGGCAAGCTCATCGATCAAAGACTGGGAAATGTCAGACGGCAAGTACAAGGCAGAGTTTTTAAGCAGCCCTCACATCTGCTAAAGGTGTACCTCACACAGAGTTACTCTGACTAAGGATGTGTTCGTTGATTCACGAAGCTTTAAAACACCAGCCTTTGCTTAATTCTGGAAGGTTTTATCTGGACTTGATCGGATTTGTGATATTTACCCCGTTGCAGCTTTTATAGGCAACATTGATGTAGAAGATCTGACAATGAAGGATTTAGACGGAAAAATCAACAGCTTCAGCTTTTAAACATATACTGCAAAGATTTCAATTCAACGCTTACATGGGGAGCCATGCACATTGCACACAATTACCTATAATGAAGAAAATTATATTGCACAACCCCGAGATATGTTTTAGTTTCAAGACAATGTTTTTCAGTAATTCCCTGTACCTACAGGGCTTAATTCCCCAAAGTACTGACACTGTTTACTTAAAGGCACCAGAAATGTTCCACAATCTAGTAGATAATTGCATAGTGAATCCAAATGGCAAACTAATTACACTCTGTCCTTTTAACAAAAAAAAAAGAAAGGGTTGTACAGTGTGATGGAGAGCCACGGCAGGACGCCACTTGTGCTGCACAGGAGGACAGTATTCCACCCTTTATTTTCAATATAAACAAGAGACTAGGTACAGCTGCAGAGAAGAGGATAAAGGGGAAGTAATGCTGGCAACAGGCAGACAAGAAAGTTATAAAAGCATTCTGAAAAGCTGAGAAAACACAAAGGGCTGGGAGAATGAGGGAGAATAAGACGAAGGAGGTCGTCATTCAGAACTATTACCTTGCTTTTTGAGACCTCAATGAGCAGGATTGGTGTTCTGTTATGAGGTATTCATGTCTCTATCTATAGAAGCAGGTAGAAAACTACATTAAAATGACTTGCAATATAAAAGAAGTCCTATTCCACTTTGTTAATATTGATGATGTACACTCCGTAAGCTCCACGCCATTTGTGGCGTTCCCTGCATGAGCAATATTAAACCAGGGAGTTTAAAGGAAATCTAGGAGATTAACACACAATGGAGGGCCAGTGTTTTTTGTTTTACTCTGATCATTTAGCCTGCCATAAGTAGTTCAGCAGCGTAGTTTAATACTTTGATCCTCGCTAAATATGCAGTTCAGGATCTGGCCGCCCCGGTGTGTCTGTTTCACAAGTCTGAGCAACAAAACACACATTAATGTGTTAAGAGTTCATTGACCTATCATTTTAAATCAGGTACGATACATGTGGGTAAATAGTTTTTAGCTTCTAACACCATATTATTTTTTGTTTTGTTTTTTTAAGTGATGAGAAATGCACTATTTGTATTCACTATATTGTAAGTAATTGTAATTTTTTTAAATGGAGGTCTTGCACAACTAAATGACCCAAACAGATCTCACTGCACCTCCTTTCGCTCACAGTGTATGACTGTAAAATATCTTTACGGTGAGTGTGTTGTATTAATGACAGATCCAGTTGGTTTACTTAAAGCAAGAGTACATACCAATTATTGCGATCTAACGCTAGCATAGACTGAATCTAAATTAATTTCTAAGTCAGGTTTTCAAATAATGATCTATATTGTGTTTTTAGCTATATTATGTAATAATTATATAAATAGGAATCTAATAAACAAATATTGTTTTACACCAATAAAACATCCCCGTTATCCTGGATTGGTCTATATTTCTTTTTCATGACTGGTAATGGCTGCTGCTACACTGCTTTCTATTTTACAGAGTAGGCCGACATGTTGAAAAA
Organism: Cyprinodon variegatus; assembly: GCF_000732505.1. Taxonomy (NCBI): domain Eukaryota; kingdom Metazoa; phylum Chordata; class Actinopteri; order Cyprinodontiformes; family Cyprinodontidae; genus Cyprinodon; species Cyprinodon variegatus. The sequence continues at coordinate 74,084 of NW_015150995.1, read as the reverse complement.
TCGTGTTAATCATGTGTGGTAATAAACATATTTTTTAAGTGTTAAAAGCAAAAAGAGTCAATCTTTTTGCAAGCTGATTCCCTTCATTTATCAGTTTTTATCCACTTCATGTTAAAAAATTAGACATTTATTGGGATCAAGGGTGTAGAGTTTACAGCATTCTGCTGCATTTGGATAGTGTATGTTAGTTTTGCACAAAATATAGGTTCATTAAGCTTAAAGCTCTATTCCTGCATCAAAATTGTCCAATAATTATTAGCCAAATTACTTAGAAACTAACCACTTCCTAACAACCTGTTAGCCGAAGTGACTGCAGACAGCAGAGGACAAGGCCGACTAGTATTATTGAGTCAGTGCTGTGGTGTTACATGTGAGAGCGGTAGTGCTCATGCAGTTGGATTTGTTTGAGTTTTCCAACATAAAAACAAAAATCGATGGCAGCCTGCTTTATCTGCTGATCTAATTGTGTATACAAGAGTCATCTGAACATTAAGGCCATGCCAAAGCTTTAAGCTCTAAGGCATCATTTTTTCCTTCATCACTTGACTTAAAGGCAGACGCTCATTAGTGTTATGACGGTATTAGTAAAGCATAAGGTCAAAATGGTCTGCTGTTAACTGAGCAGTTTCTAGATTGTATTCTGTCCTTCCTCATAAACAATCTTTCACTGACCCACTCGTAGATTTTGACCAATATGAAATATTCCACAAACATTTCCTACTTCTATTACTTTCTTTCTGTGCTTTCTTTTAATAAAGCAGATCTTTTCCTGACATTTCTACAGTTCAATAATGATTCCTGCTTCATCTCCATAGCCAAAAACATCCCTCGAAAGCCTGGATGAATAAATACGGGTGTATTGTAGCGCTGGAGTGCTTCGGATTACACGCTTTTTTTATGTGTCCATTGCTATGCTTTATTGCTTTTATTTGCTAATGTGTTAGCCTGTGGCTAATAAGGCTTCATAAAAATGAGATGAGCCGAGCTTGCAAGGTGCAGCTGAAACCACTCCAGCACGAGCACGCATAATTTCTGTCTTGTGGGTGCCATATTGTAATCAAATGGTGTTAGGTCTAACAAAGAATTCCAGGAAATAAGGGGAGAGTAATGAAGGCCGCACTCAATGACAGCACATTTCGCAGCTGTAATTTCAACGGCCATAATATTCCATTTGAATCTCAACAAGCCTTAATTTTATAAAGCGTAACCCCTCGGAGCTGAACGATGTCAGCTGTTCACGCTGTCGGTTTAAATGCGGCCCTCTTGAGACGACAATGCGGCCAGTGACATTTAATTGGAGAACGGGAAAAAAGTTACGGCGGCGACAGAGAGACGAAAGGCACAGGGAAATTTTGGGGACGACTTCCCGTTCATCAAAGAAATAAATAAAAGATGATAAACATGAATTAGAGAAGCCATTTTCATCTTTGGACCTCTCTCTTTCTAGTCCCTTTGACTTTGAAAAATATGTCTCTAAATTTAGCATCAGATTTATCAAACTGAGGCAATCCAAGGAAAAGAGGGACCTGGGAATAGAGAGAGCAAAAAGACGGAGACAAGGTTGAACGGTATCTAAAAGACAGGTGCAGCGGCAGAAAGACTGAGGGTGGAGGGAGGGGGCATTGTCTGTGAGATCCTGTCCATCACTTGCCACTTTCAGGATGAAAATACATTTTTGCTAATATCCGCCCCCTACTTCCTTCACACACTCCTAAAATGCACACACGAAACGTACAAAACGGGAAGACATATGAGGAGAAAGAGATGTGATTTTCAATTATGGAGGTAAGGAAATTAAATAGTGTTACAGTTATAAATGCAGCCGAGCAGATAAAGAGTTTAATAGTGGGAAAAGCTGGAGAGACGGGACGAAAAGACAAATTCATTCACATACGTGCAGAGAGTAGCAGGGACAGGCTTCCCCCAACAGAAAGCCAGAATGAAGGTCAAAAGAAGCTTTTCATTGCACTTCCTGTCTAATAACTGTCCACTCTGGAGCAAAATAGGGTCTCATTAAATGCAAACACACAATCATATTATATAACCAATAACGTTAATGAATTTCTTCCACTATTTATTTTTTATGCATTCATAAATGTTAGGTATTGTGCTCGCTTTTCTTTTTTTTTTTTTTGTGCAGAGGACCTGTCAGTGTTATGCAAATGAATTACTTCACAGCTTGCAGCTTTCCAAATCTCTGCATTCTCCATGAACTAACTTTAAAACTACCTCCCTGCTCGCTTTTCAAATTATTCAGAGAGCGCACACAGTATTACTTATTTTCTGCTCAAATTATTCGCAGATGTACCCTGTTTTCCTCTGACAGTTGAGGTCAAAAGAGAAAACATCTTGAGGTCAACGCTTAGTTTAGCTCCAAAAAAGAGAGGCCGACATAGGTTTACTGACTATGTTCTGATACTACTGGTGAAATTCAGACAGGTAAGACATTTGTATCAAATAGAAAGTGTTTTACAGAGCAGCTTTGCCTCTTTTATGTCATCTTTTATTTGGAATCAATAGAATCTTGACACTCTCTAACTCAGCTCCATCACTTACTTCCCCTGAAATGATTGCAATAAAATTGTTAGGATGCAAAAATCTTCAAAAGCTCCAAGCAGCACGAATCTCCGGCTGCCACTCTCTCTGGGATATTGTTTCAGCTTGAAAATCACACAAATGTTGCAAATATTTGCTGTGGTTTCAAAGGTTGCAAAGGTTAAAGTTTCCTTTGGCTGAGGAGGACTCCACGTGGTGCGTGCTGGCAAACAAATTCAACATTATTTGGATGATGTCCAAAGAAAAGCTGAACACCTTGCGAATTGAGATTCATCTGTGCTTATTCATTTACCAATACTCACATCTGCTCAGTATTACATGGGAGATTAACTAGTTCTATTTAAGGGATTTATCCAAGTGGAGAGTCATCATACACCTGTATTCCCTAATGACGTATGTAAGGACTCTCTCTCTTAGTCAATTAGTCAACTAAGTGCTTGTTGCAAACTGCTTCCATTGGGCTACTTTTATTGACTTATTTGTTGCTTTTCAAGCTTGCTAGCGCATGGGATATCCCTTCCAAAGATTATTTAATTAAGTGTGATCAAACACGCTAACCCTTAAAATGTCACAATAATTCATGTTGTGCATATATGGATTAATGTGTTGCAAATGGTGGTATTCATTTAGCATGAGTTAATGAGGAAAGAAGGGGGAAATAATTTGGAGCAATATAAATGCAAAGAGAACAGAAGGTCAAAGTTGGCCTAATTAAAAATGCAATAAAATCTCTGAGTGCTGTAAAATTGCTGCGTGTAGCTATCAATTAGAAATCACAAAATGTTCTTAGGCAGTAGCAGCGAGGAAATGAATCTGTCAACACTTTTCATTATTGTACGATAACACGAGAGGAAATCAAGTCCCAGCGTAACTGCTACAAGCTGGACTTGACCTGCGTGTGTCCGACTTGTGATTATTTCACACTGTCAGCTAACGGCACAAGGAGAAATACATTTTTATTTATATGTGGAGGATTTTTTTTTTTATTTTGTATGTTTGTTTTTCCTGCAGAGTATCAGCAGAGGGGATCTTCTTTTAATGAGTTAAGGTAAGAAAAAAAAAAGGCAAAGACTACGGTCCACATTCATGCCGCTGCTGTGTGTACCACATGTCGAGTGGAGTAGGTGCGAGAAACACATTTTTCTTGTTGTTTTGCGACCGAGGACGTCGGAGGAATTGTGGCACACCTGCAGCGCAGCTGCAAAAGACGCTGGATTAGAAGGGATAAATTACCAGCTGCTGGGTTGGAGCCAGCGTCAATCACACTCAATCAAATGAGAATCTCCAGTTTCATTTAAAAGCAAAATGTTGCCCACCATGAGGCAAAGGCAGTTTCAGCCCAGAAGACCTCCTTAACAGAGAAAAACAGAAGGAGGTAAGCAACAAACACAGAAAGAGGCAAAGGTGCTGCTGGGAAGTTTACCAAGTTTAATAAGGAATTTGTTTTTTTTTTTATCCAACTGTTTGCACGACTAATCAGGTCTGTTACCTCCATAAAAAACAGAAAATGAGCAGTAATTGCCTGGGTTATGTAATAGCTTCTATTAACCAACAACTAAAACATTTAAATGCTTACTGAAATATTTTAATTAAAAATCGCAGGCCAGTATTTGTGCTGACTGGAGTCGGCACAAAGTGAGTTGAATAACAAGGTCAGGTGTTTGAAAGGACTCCGACTTTGAATCAGAAGTGATTTTTTTTTTAGTTGATGCGCGAGATAATCATGTCAGGGTTTCATCTTCTGTAAAAATAGCAAGAGCTGACTCCAGTCCATCCATTCCTTTCTGTGGATCTCTAAACAGCTTCAGAACAGCAGTAAAGCAATGACAGAAGCGCCATTTAAAAGCCTTTAACAGGTCGATGCCTAATTCTCACTTCATTCCTAATACATCAGAAACATCCCCGGTGTGAGCCACAGAATAAACTTTATAAAATAGTATTCTGTTAAACTTTACATCCCGTCTCCACCACAGCACTCAAACATGAACATGTCTGTTTAGTAAGCTTTGTGTTAAGCCACTGCTGCCACGTTAGGGATGAAAGGTGCTCATTTCAGTCATAATTCACAAATCAGAACTGAAAAGCTGTTCATCCAAATTGAGTAATACCTATAATTAAGAGTGGGAATAGTTTGGATGTAAATGCAAGGCCTTGTTGTAACATTTCATTGCAGCTTTGTGAGGCAACACTTACGCAGCACACAAAGAAGCATCACTTTTGCTCCGACTCACTCTTTAATGAGTAGTTTAACACACTAACAGACCCAAGCTCTATTGATATTGTTTACTCTAACACCACGTGCCAGTATTTCTTTTCCCCTGCTGGTGCCAGATTGTGTTTGCTTCTGAATTCCTTTTCTGAGCTGAATCGAATGCAAAAATCTAATCTCTAGGACCGACACATAAACAGACAAATACAAATTACGGCGAGGCCACATGAAAAACAAAACACACATTTATCCAGATGATAAAATATGATGTGGCTGACAGTGCCTCCAATGAAAAATCATTGGCATGAGCCAACATGTCGGCAGTATAACCGTGAATGATGTGCAGGAGAGAAAGGTCACAGCTGAGGACTGAGGCATTATGTAGAGGAACAGCTAAGCTCTTTAGCTCTTACTTAGATGCAGTAATTCACAATTGCAGAGTCGGTGTCTAACACAAGCGCACCATTCATTTTTTAGAATCAAAATGTGACAAGTTGTTACAGGTGTCATATATAGGAAAATAAACACGCAACTGAAGTTAGGCACAGATAAGAAAAATAACATTATAAATAGTTGATTGTTGCAGCAGCGACTGGCAGGATTGCATTGAGCGTGATTGCATAGAAAAAGGCAGGTGAGGGTCTTCGCCATAAATGTGCAGCTGCATGCCTGACAGCATGTGCTGCTGCATATTCTTCCTGCTTTTGCTTTGTTATAAATCAGCCCCACTGAATCTATCTGGCTCTTCCACCAACTAACAATACCATGCAGATTTTCTGCCACTGGGGCCATTTGGGAGCTATTAAGCTCTGCCTTGGCAAAGCAGGAGAATAACAGGAGCCTTTCAGTAGCTCCCGCATCAGGTGGAAATCAGAAAAATGAAGCACGTAGATAGAAATCAATGTGTGATTCTTAACAAGTCAATTTTGCTTCTGTAGGGAAAAAAAAAAAAACTTTGAAATTATGAATGCTTTTCAAACACAGATCCTGAAAATGTTTCTTTTAATTTTTCAAACACCTCAAATCAAGATTCAAATAAAATTATTATAATAAAAATACTGTTTCCCAGATATGAATGTTGTTGTGCAGAATGTATTCATCAAGAACAGAAAAAAAAAGCTGGTAGGTGAGTCATTATCCACATAAAAAGAGCTGTGAACTGCAGGGCATAAAAGCCCATCAGCAAGGAAGAAGCCATTACTCCTAAATAGGGCTGAAACTATTAATCGTGATTAATTGATTATTGAAATAATCATCAATTAATTTAGCAATCGATTAATCCTTAACTGAGAATAGAGGCTCTAAAAACAGACTTTAGCTGAAAGAGGGACCAAATTAGAGCAGTAATTATACCAAAATTGTTATAAAATATATAAATGTTTTGTATTTAAGATAAAATAACTTTTTTGTCTGTCAATAGGCTCTATCCAGAACTCCTATAATGGTTAAGAGTTAGTTTCACTTGGTTAAATTCCGTGCTAAAGTTCTTCTTTAAGGAACATTTTGTTTTTCTTTCGAATATTAATTGATTAGATCACAAAAATAATCAACTGATTAATCACTTAGAAAAATAATTGTTAGTTACAGCCCTACTCCTAACAAAACAAAACCGTGTCAACAATCTGCAAATGGACTGACAAAGATCTAAATGAAACATTTCAGAGTAATGATCGTTGTTAATGTTGCTAAAACAATGTAACTTAGAGTACAACAGGTGCCTTAATTATTTTTGAAGGGGTTTGCTGCAGGATAGATGGGTTCGGTACAAAAGAGAGAATATTACACCAAAACTTTATTTAAAAAATACTGAATGAATGTCTTAAAAGATCAGACAGGAAGTTAAAGCTTCAGAACTAACGGGGCTAACAAGTGGACATGAAACCTAAACATAGAGTCAAATTTGTTATGAGTCAAAGTTATTGTTTCAAAGCAGCGAGTCCTGAGCTCAGGACCATAAAAATATATAAACAGAGCTGAAAAGGTTACATTAATTTGGTCTGGAGGACTAGGCCAACATTTTAGGTAGTTTGAGGCTCTATGGAAAGAATTATATCAGTGAAAACGAACTAAAATAATGTTTGATCCATATAAAATATTTTATTCCAAGCCATATATTGCTGGTTTGTTTTGTTTTTTGCTCGTTTTCTAGTTTCTACTTCCAAAAAACTGATAATAAATCACATATGCCATACCCATTAATACAGTTTGAAACACTTATTCAGTTTAGCTTCTATGTAAAACAACAGTTAAATTCACCCTTTAGCTTTGTTGGTCATAACTAGTCTGTTACGCTCTTATCAAAGCGCTTACAACCAGTTTGTCCTGCGTTCATTGCCTTGTCTCAATCCCCGTTTCCCAAAATGCTGCAAGATTCCCTCATTAAAAAAGATCCACGTCAATTCAAAATAGATCCTTGTCAATTTATTTCAAAATCTCAAACATAGATGCAGAATGTCAATCTTAAAGCGTTCGTCTTTATATCTGAGGCTCATACAGAGGAAGTCACATGCTGAAAGTAACTGGATAGCGCTTTGAGGAATAGGCTTTGATTTGATAAGTAATATTACGGGGTGGAAATATCAAACATGTCAGCACACACTTAAATTTGAGTATATTTTAATTTAGGTATTCTGTATTAGCACTTTTATTATATGAGAAAGATTAAATAAACATCCGAGCCCCTTGGTAAAAGAGCTTTACTGCGAGGGCCACAGAAATGTATCAGACTACTAAACAAGTAGGACAATACTGCAATTTGTTAAAGTAACTGCTAAACCAATCATCAATCATTCATTTTCTTGCTGCCTCGGGAGGATGCATAAAAATGACGGATATGAATTGTCACTCGATGTCAGAGTGAGAAAGAGCGGTCTGGCAGGTTGGATTTCCGTATGTTACCCTGCAAATGACAACTGGATCCAATCATGGCAAAACACTTGGAGGAGCTGGATGGGCAATCTTCCAATCAGACGGACACATCAAACACAATAATGATTACGCTTAGGCTGAACTTTTACACTTGGAAATGAAGTGAAGAGCGGACGTGTTGATTGAATGGAAAAGCTATTGCTGAATGAGTAAAAGACCAAGCCAGTGCAGAAAACACAACATAAATACTATTGCTGTCTCTTTTGTCTTTTGTTTTAGATGAGGATACATGCAAACTTAAGGGAAAATGAATCAAATCAATCCTGATTTGGTCCCCTGGAGGGGGGAATGGTAATATCACCTGTGTAGCTAACCCTGAACAAATTGCAGGCATCCTATATCAGTTGACATAAGTGATATATATTTCACTCTTTGTTTAGTTAGCATCCAACAGCAAATTCGAAAGCAGAATAGCAGAAAAAAAGAAGCACGACAGAAAAAGGCTAAGAGCAATAGGATATCTCTGACTGCACCACGGAGCTCATCAGCCTAACCGAACATGGCACGTCTTTTTATTTATTTCCGACATTCCAATCAAACACAGAATTAAAAAAAAAGGTCAATGTTAAAAAATTAGAAATGCATCCCTCATCAGCCTCTTGAGCTGCCAAAACAGCTCCCTGAAGTGATGACTTTCAAAGTTAAGTGCTCCTCCGCCTCACTGACAATCTTTGTTTCTTCGCCCTGGATTGGTGCAGACTTCAAGAGATTGGACAAAAAAAAAAAAGATCAGACTAGGGAATCTACCTATCACATTATTGCAGGGGCTAATTTAGAAGAGTGCTACAGCTGAAGAGGGCCCAAGGTCAGTGTCACTGCTAGTTTGTGATGACCAGAGCCACTTAGTTTGTGACACTGCTGTGATGAGAGACCACTAAAAATCAAACTCTAACAACCAAATGGAGTCAATCTTTTTCTCATTCATAATGTAAGAGAACACAAAAATACAAACACTAAAAAAATAAATAAAACTGTCTGTAGGATATAGGGCAATGACGTCCATCAAACTGACCATCTATGATGGAAACTACAACCATCCAATTACAATATCAGAAGATATTAGACATGTTGTCTAATATCTTTTTAATTGTTAACAACTCTACCTTGTTGTGGTTCGTCTCAACTCTCAGCGTCCATCTGTGACACATGCTAACAATGGAGGACTTTCTGCACAGTTTATTGCAATAAACCAGAGACAATTAAAGCTACTACATACTCTATAAGATATTTATGACTACTCACCTAAATGAAAACAAAAAAATAATAATTTTTAAAGAAGATTCTAATTTTTTCATGAGAGGTTTTAGCGATTCCATAATTATTTATCTTTGTAGCTCATAAACTAACTAACTAGGCACATGAGCACAACACTGTTTGTTTACAGAGAGACAGCATAGGTAGGATGAGATGAAATGCAATGGATGGATAGGAAAATTGGGTTTCAAGTTGACACCATGACCCAAAGCCCTCCACACGTTCAAGGTTAATTTTACATAATGTCCAAACAAGGGGACTAACAACAGATCTGATGCTGCATTTAAACAGTTTAGATAGTGGGATGTTGGATTTAAAGACAACGACGAACTGTCTAGGTTAAAAAAAAACACTGGGACTTGATTCATTAAGCAGCAAAGACACATGTCCGCATACAGAGGTGGAACAGTTCATCCTGTTGATTTAATAATACAAATATGCTTTTAAATTGTTTCTTGCTGCAGAATTCAGAATATTTTATAAAGACAGCGTTCTGCACAATTTTTCAATCCGTCCTTCCTGTTTTAAGCAGACTGCACCATAATGTCTTATATTTCATGAATAAAGTAAATTCATTCCATTTGATCCAAAGTATTCATGGAATTTTATACAGCAGAGCATATAAGTCTGTGCAAACTATACATTTACATGTAATTTTGATAGATTAAGTAACAAATGAGTAAGTAAAAAAAATAAGCTGATTGTAAACAGGAACAACTACCAACTGGTCTTAGAAGTTTATAATTTAGACAGGTTGGAATAAAAAGCAAGAAAGGTTCATGATTCTCAACCTAAAAGAGTATAATTTAAAGAGCTTTGATAAACATGAAACAACAGCGAAACAGTGATTACATCGAATGTCTGTTTGCAGTATGGTCCACGGCAAAAAAAAAAAAAAAAAAAAAAAAAAAAAAAATCGGATTACACTGGAGAGAAATTCACCCAAGTTATTTGAAGAGACCTTTAACGGGACGTAATGACGCGACTCTGGGGAGGCTCCCTGGCTGTGAAACATCAAACCAGTTGTCAGCTGGTTCTTTATAGCATCAACTTAGTGCTATGGGGAGAAAAGTGAGACACTGGCAGTGATTTTAATAACTCCTTACAGTGTGTAGTTTGGGAAAGTACAAATATTGGACCGAGGCTCTATCGACGGATGCTCTGGCTTAAATGATCAATATCAGGTACAACCCACAGTGCAAACAGTGTAATTTCCACTTCAAAGGTGGTAACATTATAACATGCTTCCTCCGTGTAAGTCAAAAGCTTTCTCCCAGCAGACAAAAGTTGCTGTTCCATCTGATTCATTCGCGCTTTTTAAAGCGAATAACCTTTCCTGTGCAGCCCTTATTTCTCTCAAAATGGGTGTTATTGTTCATTTCTTTCATGAGGTTAATAACTGAAGGCAAACGTCAAAAATCCCTGTGATGCGTTCGCTGTACTTTACATTCATGTAAATGCTGAACCCGTGTTTGTTTGTGTTTGTTTGTCTGTGTATGCACATCCTTTGATAAGAAGTCTTGAGAGGTGCTGTGAAGGGCCATGCCCTCCTCTCCTGTGCTCTCTCCTCTCTATCCTGGCTAGCAGGCTGTCCTCATTACTGTCAGTCAGCATCAGGTTTAGCAGTGCCAGGCTCCTGCACAGCCCTCTGTCCTTTTTGCCCTGCCAGCACTAGCCTGCCTGACTGCTGCCATTGGTAAGCATTGTAAGAGCCCCCTCAATCCCCTAGAAAACCTAATTACTCTCCACCCGCAACCAAGGAGACCAGAGCAGAAAGAAGGAGAGGCTGAGGAAAGAAGAATCACGCACACATCCCCTCCATTTATAAGAAGCTCTGGCAATTATTCAAACAAAAGAAATGTGTATTCATATTATATCTGCGGCAAAAAAATAATTACACTAGCATTCACTTTTACAAATCATTTATCTTTCCATTGAAGCATAAATATTGGCTGAAAGCACTGTGGAGGGAGAAAAAAAAAGAACACAAGATACATTTAGGAAGTGTGAAATGAAAAAGAAAAACATGCATGAATCGAACTGAGCGTTGCTTTGACTAGCCGTTAACTGGGTCACTCAGTCGGTGATTGTGTCTGACCAGCAAACAAACAGTCATTCATATGTCTCTGCTCTGGCCCCGTTTTCATCTGGAGCAGTTCCACCGAGGCCGCTGAAAGCGAAGGAGCTGACGGGTCAGGGATTTAAACCCATCTCCAGCTTCGACACAGCAGCCATTACCACAGAGGGAGGAGAAGAAGAAAAAAAAACTCCTTGTGTCATCCCCTATCTGAGGGCGGGTTTGTTTATGTTGCCTGCATGGCTCCTTTTTTTTTTCTTTTTTCTTTCCAGGTTCGAGGGGAGTGTGACAGTGAAGAATTCCCATCAACTTGCTTGTCACTTTTCTTTCTGACATCTCTGTCAAAGTTTTCTTTGGTAACATTCTGACTGCCTCTTGGTCTCTCTGCCTGTCTCGATGCATTTAGTGTCAGTTGTAAAATCCATTTTCAAAAGTGCATTCACAGAGAAAAAAAAAAAACTGAAAATATTTCTTCATCTGGACATCTTGGTTGCTCACCGGAATAAGACCTGTGACACATGCCTTGAAATGCAATGTCAGGTTTGGATAATAGGCTGCACAACATAACTGTCTCCCACATTCTGAGGTATCTACAAACCAGAAAATCCCTGGAGAAAAAAAAAACAATACAAAAAAAACACAAAGAAATACGGAATGTGTAATAAGAGCCTTGTATCATAGCTGAAATGTTAGTGGGAGCTCATTGTCATGAACTGTGATGCTCATCAAAGATAAGCACGCAGCATTCTGATGCATTGCACTGTAGACTTTTGTCCTTGAATATTCTCTCCGACTCGTGCAGCTGCGCGGATCTGAGTTGGAACGGGAAGCTGGTGCTTTTAATAAACTCGCAGGGACATTCAAAGGGACTGGCAGCTACAGCGGTTTCATTTTCCCAGCAGTGAGCTGTGTCATTTAAAATAAGGATCATTTTGAGGAGGGGAATATCATATTGCTAAATCTAGATCAAATAACTGAGCAAGGCACAAGACTGGATTTACAAGGCCTTGTAATCTTTAAAGACTAAGAACAAAGTGCAGAAAATTGAAGAGAGAGGGTGAGACATGAGACGCAGTGAAGAAGAATGACAATGACAGACAAAGCAAAAAAAAAAGAAACATTCGAATGGAGACAACATCTAGTGGCTTATAAAAGTAATCATTCCCTTTTAACTTTTCCAAGTTTTTGTCGCTTTACATCAACAAACCTTGATGTGGTTTTATATTCGTTTTATGAGATTGACTCGCACAGACACCAAAATATTTCCTAATTCTTTTTTTGCAAAACTCCCCAAAGTCTAGTAAATATAAATGGTCAGCCTAAGAATCTCAGCTAAACACAGGCTTTGATCAGACCATTCTAGAGCAATGATAGACTCTGATGTAAACCATCTATTTTCTGAATGTATGTGTTATGCTAGAAGGGGAACATCCACCATAGAAAGCTTTTCAAGGTGACTGCATGTTGGAGTAGCATTTAGATGCCGTGCAGCTGAAAGGTTTTCGCTGATATCAGCATCTTCTTCAGAAGACTGGTAAGAAACAAAAGCTGCTATCCCGCTGAAAACCCAGGTTTTTCAAAACCGGGTTAACCCGCTAATTATCGGATTTTTTTCTCTTTTCCCATTTGAATAAAAGCAGAGTCTGACCCCCTGCTGGCAAGCTGCACGGCCACTGTCCCCCCACCACTACGTGTCTGATGACGGCATCAGGCTGGGTGAGCGCTGATGATGTCGAGAGTGCGACGGAAATCAGGGAAGTAAATAATGGAGAGCAACATGGACGGGAGCCAGAGTCTATTCTTTATTATTTTGCTCTTTTAACTGTCTGAATCCATCTTACCAGTGCTGCACCATATTGATCAAATGTAAACAGAGTTGTTTGGATTCTTAGATCAGATGTGACCGGAGCAGTGTGTTTACGTCCATACGTTGACTTCAATAGTGTCACGTAATTGAGCGGATCAAACCGGGTCTGGTGTTCCCACTGCATGCCGATCAGAACCAAGGCAATTTTAACAGCGATTGCTTGCAGACTGGTTTGACATGGGTAGACCCGTGTCAGTGAGCTGTTCCCTCTGACACTAAAAACTGATTGTTGTCGGGTTAAAACAGGTTTTATACAGGTGAAAGGGGAATAAGTGTCTTCAGTAAAAGGCTTCTTTTGATCCACTGTAAGGCAGACCCTTTCTGACAGCAGTTTTAAAATCTACAGCAACTCAATCCCTGTGACTCACAACAATATTTACTATCACTTTAAAGAATTTCTGAATCTCCCTATCAACTGCAACCCACTTCCCTGTCATAAGCAGTCCAGCACCATTACACTTTCTCCACCGGTTTCTATTTAACACTGGGATATAATGTTAGATTTCTGCTTTTTCCATTAATGTTTTGCATGTGGAAAAAGAGTCAAGGTTTGGTCTCATTTGACAAGATTACCTTCTTTAACCTGTTTTCTGTCTTCCTAATATGCTACAAGCCCTTGTCCGTGTTTTTGTTCTTTGAGAAAAGCCTAATTTGTGGAAACTTACAGCTAAAAGAAAAGCTTCACAATATGGTTAAAGAAAAAAACTATCAAAATCACCTACAACATTTCCAAAAACATATTGAGTGAGATTTGCAGCTGCAGCATAAGAGCTGTATATACATAATGCTGTACTTACACTGCTTTGATTTTCACACAATAGAAAGCAGGACAGAATCTAAGTCCAACTTGGTTCCATCCAGATATTTCTAAACCTGTAACCTCACAAAACCTGGCATTTTTGTTCTTCCACACCAAAAGCACACAGAGTCCCTGGGAGAAATCTGTGGTATGCAGACATGGGGAGGAGGTGCGTACTGGTCAGTTTGCCATTCAGAGGAAAACAGACAGAAGAAAAAGAGAATGTGACGAGAACAGGTGGGTGGCAGGAAGAGAAAGAGGGAGAACACAAAACCACATTAAACAGTTGTGGCACATGAAAGTAAGATTTAAATGGGGCTTTAATGTTGTTTTTTTTCTGGCTTATTATCCATCCTAAACGTTGATTGTGTTGTTATTGTTATTACTGTAATCACTTGGCTCTCTTCCCTAGAGCTGGATTCGTACGGTTTAAGGAAAGATGTGTCAATGCGAACAAAATAAACATCCTGCAAGTGTTGTTACAGCCGCTTCTCAACAGCACACATCGATTTATGCAACAACAGAGCCTTCGCTCCGTGTCCCAAAGTCCACGCAGCGGGTCACAGAGGTGACCCGGCCTACGAGGCAAATCCCTCTGAAAGGTGTGACGAGAGGGTCACGCCCAGTGCTCTGTAAATCAAAGCAGCTCCCTCCTTTCATTTCCATAACAAGCCATCAGAACTCATCTCCCACTGAAGTGGCCACAGTCCCACTGGCAATTAAAATCATGCTGGGACATGTTATGCTTGTGTGTGACTGCACTGTGAGAAACAAAACCAGCGGCGGCAGCAGCGGTAATGACGCCGGCAGCTGAGTGGTAAATCTCGAAGCGATGTCGGGAGAAACCGTCTTTGATTCCTCAAAGACAAAAAAAAAATAAAAATGAGGCAAAGAAAACTGAGCGAGCCTCATTTACGTGTTTCAGTTGGAGTCTTACTGGAAAATATCAAACAATGAGGCAAGGAGACAGTGGATTATCTCATCTCTGTCTGCTTTACAACTTTTTCTACACAGTTGCAAAACTAAAACATGCAGGCGGGGTACGTGTGTGAGGTTTAATAAAGCTATACAAAACCAAGATGTTGAAAACACACCTGTTTGTGGAGAAATACTTAAAGAATGACTCATTATAAATGGAAAACCTCCAATTATAGAAACAAAAAATATAGATATTAGGAAAAGCTTTAAGCATCTACTCTGATAACTGCATAATATGCACCAAGATGTGTCCAATTCTCCTCGAGGAGCCATTGATCACTCACACCTTACAATTACTTCACAGCTATTAGTCCAAGCAGCCTGTTGCATCTCATGAAAACGATAATCCTCTGTTTTTTTACACTTTCCAGCCACTTATCACATCTGCTAAGCAATTTCCAGGTGTGAACTCAGGGTGGAACTTCCAACAATGCTTTGGAGAGGAAAGCAATGCGTGTCGTGGATGAATTTTTGCTCATCTTATCTGTGTTTGTATCCATGTTAAATAACAGCACCAATAAATCCTAACCAAGCATCCACAGCAGGGACCAGCATGCACTATGATTGCCTTTTGCCGGTAAGCCGGTGGATAAAGAAGTGTTTGGTTGGTGTGGAACTAAATGCTAAGATGCTGAAACCTTTGCAGAGGAATCCTGGCATTCTATAGCCTCGTCCAGCTCCCCATCTCACAAAGCCTTGGCTATCCCCAGACAGACGAGGAGGAGGCGAGGCATAAATGAATGTGCATAAAGCATTGTGCATCACATCATGATTGTTTAATCCTTTCATTCGCACCTGTCAATCATCCTCAGATGCAAACTAATCTCTGAATATTTGTGGGCCAGCCTATATTGATACTGTTGACTTTTTTTATTTGTAAGCACAGCCTCTATTTATAACCCAAAATGTAAAAATAAATAAATGTCAGATAAGCAAAGGCTGGAGGACATTGTTTATTTGTAACATATCTGATGGTGTGCCTTTCCTCTGCCTGTTTTCTCTGAATGGCGGCCCAAGTGGTTATCTCCTCTTTGTGCCCTTTACAGATATTGTAGTGCAAATGGACACAAAAACAGAAGATTCTTCAAATCATGCATAAACATGATTCTTAAATGTAGGCTTTAAATACTGTATAAGGGGCAAAAGCAGAAGAGTTTTTTTTTCCCCAATTCTTTTATTTTGACAATAAAGTAGACCAAAGTAGCACATTGCTTTAAAGTGGGAGGAAAATGGTGCATGGTATGCAATGGTATAAGAGGAAATTTTAAGTGTGGCATTTAAGCCCCCATGTTCTGATGCCCTGAAATAAAATCTAGACCCCACCTGTGTGTAGTTTTAACTCAATATTAGCTGCCCAGTGAAGCTATCAGGGGTTTTATTAGAAAAGTTCAGTAAACATCATAAAGACCGAGGAATGCAGCAGAAAGCGGAGGGATAAAGATGATGATGCAGTTTAAAGTTTTGGGGTAGTTACTTTGCCCAAACTGAAAAAAAAATCTGTGTCAATTAAAACAAATTACATTTGTAAACTGATTGGTAAACCAAACTAGGTAATCAAACCGATACCTTTGTGCCTTTTGAGTATTTTCTTATTGACTTTGTAGGGCCATTACAAAGGTCAGAGTCATTATTAGTTCCTTAAACGATTTTCTTTATGTTCCCTCTGCTTTTTCTTGGCATAGTAGCCACATCTGGCCTTTGTTCTGTTTAGCCATCACCTCCTGAAGGGAGGGATCAGCTGGGCTGCCATTATTAACAACTTCATGTCATGGATGAGACAGTTAGACCCGTTATTCAGTGTTTACTCTGGTTTTTTTTTGGTAGCTACTGGCTTACATTTTTAAATGACAAACTTGTTTTGTTCAATCCGTTTGAACTAAAAAAAACAGCCCAAACTCATCTGCTTAATAGTTTCTTTCATAAAGAGAGCCTCCTATGGAGCTAGCTAACAATAGTATTTGTAACATATAAAGTATTCCTGGATCAGTGCATCTGTGTTTCTTTGGTATGTCTGCCAAAAGCTGCTCACACTGAGCCTGGTTCTGCTGGAGGTTTCTTCCTGCTGAAAGAGTTTTCCTCTCCACTGTCACTGCATGCATGTTCAGTGTGAGGGTTTGCTACAAAGTCAATGACACAATGCAAGCAACTGTCCACTGTTGCTACAAGCTAATCCAACAGGAGCGAATTCTTTACAGTCAATGACTCGATACCATCAGCTGGGTTTCTGTAGATAGAAAACTTTTAACCAGTCTTTTTGGATGATTTGACTGAATTTATTCAATAAAGTGTCTTAATAGGACAATTGTTGTAAACTGGAGCTTCTTGCTGCACACTATAGCACTGTGCAGCTAATCAGTCAAAGCGTTGGTATTGCCTCCTGCCCTTAGCTCTTTACTTTGACAGGGTTCTGATCAAAGTTACCAGCACTGACCATAAAGAAAATCCTAAGTTTTTAAATGTAAACCTGCTTAAATTCTATCACACCCTAATAATGGTGCAGAGGGTGAGACACCAGTTGGTGTGTCAGATCAATAAGACTAAGGGGGAAAGTCCACCTGTTACAGGGACATCTGAAAGGAGCTCAGTAACTTAGATGCTGTGTTGTTGTGTTTTCCCCTTGCTCTTAGACAGGTCCTTCAATTCCTAATTTAATTGAGAATGACATTAATGTGGGAGATACAAGAGAAACAGACACAACAGGAACCTGACGTATAGTACATTCTAAAGCATACAACTGCAGTGCCTTCATGCCCAAATTGGTCCTCCCCATGTTTACTAGCATGAAAATTAGATCAGACCTCCCGACCTTGTACAGACTTTTGTAACGTGAACAAGGTCACAATGACAGATTCCTTTCCCTTGACGTGTGTGGATGACTGTATGGACAGGCTCTGCAAAATTTGTCAGTAAATTTGATTTATTGTCTGCACATGTTCGGTAGATTACCTCCTTTGTCACCTCAACTGGGCCACGCTCTTAGCCCTCATTCACACAGAATCCGTCACCCGTGCCTTTTCCTCTGTGTCACTCATAAAAGCTATTCTAGTCGATGCTGTAATTCCCACTTGCTTCGTAGCGCTGTTACCTGATGGACGGCCCTCCTCTATCAGGAATATGGATTGAGTCTATTTCTGTTGGACCAATGAACATAAACCATCAATTTCTAAACACTGATAATGTTCTTTCTTTATGCTCTTTTGAAGTGAGGTCACGTGCCCTCAGCAGAGTAGTGACTGACACGCTAAAGCACCATCGAGCCTTAATGGTAGTGTGCCCAATGCTGATGCTTGATTGTTAGCTGCCAGCGACAGTGGCTTTGTTGACATGCACTAAATAACTCAATTGGACTGAGATGTGCTTGGATTAAAAGAAGAACGTATTCTGAAAGCTAAATAACTATATATATTGAAATTTAAATCCTTTGCACTAAGTTTTATTCAGAGAAGAAGCTCTCTGATGTTTGCAGAGTCGACAAATTCTCCAAAAATAAACACGCAAGTTTTGTTCTTCTGCCGACGTGAAACAAAACCACCATCATGCCCTGATCCAAATGGCACTATCTTAAGAGTTGTTTAGATGGACGCTGATCAGATTATAGATTATTAAACTATCCATCCATCCATCCATTTTCTAGCACGCTTATCCCGAGTGGGGTCGCGAGGGGTGCTGGTGCCTATCTCCACTATACAATGGGCGAGAGGCGGACAGGTCGCCAGTCCATCGCAGGGCAACACACAGAGACAAACATGACAACGCACACACTCACACCTAAGGGGACTGTAGAGAAGCCAATTAACCTAACAGTCATGTTTTTGGACTGTGGGAGGAAGCCGGAGTACCCAGAGTGAACCCACGCATGCTCAGGGAGAACATGAAAACTCCATGCAGAAAGACCATGGGCCGGGAATTGAACCCAGAACATTCTTGCTGCAAGGCAGCAGTGCTACCCACTGTGCCACTGAGAAGCTGCATAATTTTTTTAATTAGTTTTTTTTTTTTTTTTTTTAGATTTAGATTATTAAATTAAATCTCTAAAATCTAAAATGTCATTTTGACTGATTGATGGTAATAACTTGATGTTTAAGCTTCAGGTTTGAGTTTGGCATTAAAGTCTGAGTGTAGTCACTGCCCTGTCCAGGATTAACTGGGCAGATATCTGAACTAATGTTTCAAGAATCCATTCTTTATCACCAATTTGTCATTATCATGAGATTCAGGTGAGACTTCAACTCAGACTGCATATATAATACGCAGAAGAAAACAACAAGAGAAGTATATATCATCTTTTAATGTAAATGGAATCACAATCTTAAACACTCTTTAAATATAACACAAGGTATTGAAAAGGAAACTCTTTGGAGGAAAGTGAGAACAGAAATATGTATATGGTGATGTAGCATGTAAAATAAAGTACAGCTTTCGCTGAAACAATCAATGAAATGTGATGCTGGTTTATTTGATTTTCAGCATCCTTGGTCGTTGCTCTGGTTGCTCTGTGGTGCCAGTCGAGTTCACCCACACGGCATTTGACACGACAATTTAAAGGACCTCTGTTCTGCTGGGTTAGAATGGCCTAGTCAAAGTCTTGAGCTAAATCCAAAGATGCATTGTGTTGCTCAACTACATCAAAAATATAAAACACATTCAGCTTTGTTTTTTGTTGTGACACTAGGTTGAAAAAGTTCAATGTTTCGGAATCTCCGTCGTCCACATTGCGAGGCAGTGCAAGGAATGTCTGCTCATACAAGTTGCTGTTTTTTTCTCTATCCTGTCATCCCGCCGCAAAACTCCGCGCTTGTTTACAGTGAAATGTCCTCCTTGTTCACCTTCACCTCCCTCCCTTTTTCAGCACTGCGCTACGTGACGTACATACTGTATAGTTTTACCATATTGCTGCACTGAGCCGTGAGAGGTCATTGGCCAGGTTTGAAGTTGTAGTTAACTCCTGAGATGATTTGCTCCCTGAACGCCCAAGCTACTCAGGCACCTGCCAAGCCAAGCTTCTTTAAACAAAAAGGCAACCTATTCAACCACTGCATAAGCAGCCAAGCAGGCAGACAGTGGAGGCAAACAAAGGGACAAAAGAAAGCTCATTCTAGACAGAGAAGACTTTAAAAATAGGAACATCCGAATGGGACTTCTTTCAAAAGTCTTAAATCAGCTGAACCTAAAGTACAAACCAGGATTGGATTTAATCCAGAAACTTTTATAGTCCACTTTCAATGAAACCATAATTCTGTCCTAAAAAGCTTGTTTCATGGCTAGTTAACATATCATCGTTGTACCGCTCACACAATGACATTAAAGTGCCAGTTATGGAAAAGATGTTTCTGAAAATAACTTCTTCTTTCCTTTAAGTTATTTGAAAAGTTGGTATCATGATTAAAAAGAAATAAAAACATAAACTGACACAGCAAGCTGAATCACTTGTTCATCTAATAATTGAATGCGTCGTCAAACACCAGAGTTGTTGTACTGCACCTTCAGCTTTTATTAGCAAAGCTCGGATGAGATGAAGTTAAGTCGATAGCCTTGCCCAGTAAGAAAAAGTGGAAAAAAATGCAGGTGGTTCCACAGCCAGGCACTGATATGCTTAAGTCACAGGGTGCTCTGACTCTCAAAGCCTCCACTGCCAATTCCTTATTTTGAAACGCGAACAAGTCTTTAACAATGCCCCTCTCTGTGATCCGGGGGAAAAGGAGAAAATCTATTATTGATTTCCTCCTGGTTTAGGTAGAAAAAAAAACCCCGAAAGCGATGCTGAATGGTGCTACAGTGCACTGCGCTATAGCCTCGCACATTCATCGCCGGTGGATGGTATGAGGGGGCATGTCAACAAAGCCCCTGACTACTCCACCGTGCCATCTGCACATGCTGAATATTTAATTGTCGACAGAACCGCTCAAGACCAGTAATCAAGAAAAGAAAAGATAATACGCATCATGAGGAGCTTGTGTGACAGTTCCTGCATGATTGGAATATGGCTTATTTCTTCAATCACCCATTGTTTCAGTGCTAATTGTGACAATTTCTGCATGCATACAGCACAATAAAGATATTTCTAAATCACTCATGTCATTCAGTCTCATTCAACTCCGGATGTGACAAAAGAACTTCGACTTGTAATTCAGCCAGTAAGTGTAATTCATCACTGTCAGCTGGGAGTCTCCATTCAGCTCAGAAAAGAAAATGTATTCAGGCAAATATCAGCCTAATCAGTTAAAAATAAAACTTGCCCTTTTATATTACTGTGTGCTACCACCGACATTTTAACAGCAAACAAAAGACAGGGGGATCTTGATTATTTTCATCCAGCCTATAAGAATATCTTACAAACTGCCTTAAACAGACAGGAAGGCTCGACTTATACCGCTGCTGAATAAAGCTGCAGAAACCGAAAACCAGCACAATGAGGAAAACAAGACGCCACAGCATGGTAAAACGCAGAAATAAAAAAAAAACAGATCCTTTATTCCTGGTGAAAAGTTTCCCTCATTCATTTGTAGCTTTAACCGCTTTGGTTAAACAACAGAACCAAGCTGAAAACAGCGCATGCAGCCGTGATGTTTGTGTCCCTATTTGAAGGCTGTGTAAGCACAATAAAACTTAGCAGGCAAAATGAAGTATGATCATTTTCTAGGAGGACTGTTAAGGGAGAAATTCATTCTTACCTTAGGCTGGGCCCGTCGGGGAAAGGCAACCTTAGGATCAATCTGAAAACCAGAACACAAAGACACATTTGTTGAGGATGGAGGAGCTGTGGCCGCAAAAGTACAACAACAACAACTGCTCACACTTTCTGTGATCAAGAATAATATTTCATTACATTTAATAGCAGTTGAAAAAAAACGGGAAATAGAGCAATGTTGCTCTGAATGAAAGCATTACCAAAAGATCACAGTCAACAAAAGGCTATTGGGGAACATTTAATGGACAGATGACACCAAAACACATTTTTAGGTTTGCATAAATAGCTCTGTGACAGTATAACATTTTCCAGTATATTCATTTTATCCCATCAGTAAAACACAATAGAAGCAGCATCATGGTTTCATCATATTTATGAAAAATAGGAAGCAAATAAATGATACTGAAACTGTACTATTCAGCTTGAATGAATAAATTCAAGCTAAAACGGAAAAGAAAATACAGTTTCCAGTTCAATAACATTATCCCATGCAGTAAAACAGCAGTGGTTGCATCTTAAAAATGTATTTATTGTAAAGATAAGAATAAAACATATTTTTATTTCTTTGAATAAAAAGCTCTGTTTGGGAGAAATACAAAATGCATCCCATCATTAATGCCTATTCTGGTGGTATTACGCCTCAACACTAATTTACAGATTTGCATGGCACTGACAATATTCATTTTGTTACTTTGTAGTCATGTATTTGATTTGGGGGAATGGGTTGATACAGATAAGACCAAAATAAATTTTTATTTCTCCTTAACCACCATTTCTATGTCACAAGAAAACAGCGGATAGTAGTAATGAAGGCTATGTCATATTTTAAACAACAGGTGAGACAAAAACTGACTTTTTTCATTCGTCAAGACCTCTCTGACTTATTATTGTTACTATTATTAAGTCTACACACTGTTCGGTCAAAGAATCTCTGTAGAAAAGTCTTATTATTCCTTTTACAACTTCTTTTAGACAACTTTTATTGTCATTTTGTATACACTGAGTGTATAGAATATTGCACGATATAATCGGCCCCCTATCGGTATCGGCCTGTATCGGCCTTAAAACTGAATATCGGACATCAGCCACCCCACCGATATTTAACCAGATATTTGATCAGCTTATGAGTTTCTAAAGTCTAAAAAAATATATATATATACTACTTCTTCTTCTTCCTCAAAAACGTCTTTTTTACAGACTTAAAAACTTCTAAAGACGAGGAAAAAAAATATTGATACATTAAAATATCACAATATCTTCATATGCTGATATATTGCCATTTAAAAACACCATATCAATCTCTTTTACTAATGAAATATTGCTATATGTCATCGTTATGCTACGAAATCCCCTGAAAATTCACGAAATTTTGCCATATTTTTATATGTTGATATATTGACGCGGTATTGATCTATTTACAATATATATATATATATATATATATATATATATATATATATATAACAATATCTCACAAGAATTTGCAAAATATCACGAGAGTTTGTAACAGAACGATGAAATTTCACAAGATTTTGAAAGTAAAATAGATCAATACCACATTTTTAAAAATCAATTTGATATTAGCATATGAAAAT
The DNA here is from genome assembly GCF_000732505.1 of Cyprinodon variegatus. NCBI lineage: Eukaryota > Metazoa > Chordata > Actinopteri > Cyprinodontiformes > Cyprinodontidae > Cyprinodon > Cyprinodon variegatus. The sequence continues at coordinate 51,133 of NW_015150995.1, read as the reverse complement.
ATATTTGAGTATATTATTTTAGCAGTTATCAAATGTAAACAGTGAGGGAGTATAAAAAACATGGTGCAAAAAAAAAAAAAAAAAAGCATTGATATGGAAGTTAAGAGCATTAATATATATGGTGCAATTTTGCAGTGTTGTGGTTTGGTGTTGTCAGTTCCAGTGTCAACAGATGCTTGCCTAACAACTCAAACTGTGCTTTTCAGAGCACAAAAATAACCTAAATTCCAGAAGTGAAGCTGATTAACTAAAGTTGCTTCAATCTAATGTAAAACATTAACTGAGAGTAAAAAGAAAAGCTAAAGAAACTCACACAGAATAGGGCAACATAGCATCATCATCTATATTTTACTCTGAGCCTGAACTACAAATTTTCAACTCAAAAGGTTGAAATCATTATGTTTCCAGGAATACTAAAAAACATCTAAGCACACCAGTTAACTGGTACTTTGCTATCTAAATTATTTCTTTAGGTTTATAATTAATTAAACTGGTGGATGCACAGCCTTCTTGTGTTTTAGATGTAAACCAAAAATGCAGTTATAGTTGTGAGAATTACAGCCATTACGCTGTGAGAGCTTGTAAGAGGCAAGCCGTCACAGGAACATGAGAAGTTTTGTCTGTAACGTAGTCTGATTTGACAAAGTGAACATTCCTAATACTTCCGCAGCCTAATTAATGTTGCAGTTCATTTTCTCAAACAACACATTGATTCTGGATTCTCTGCAGCCGTTCACAGAGCCTTGCTGCAATTGAACAATTCAGCAAAACAAATGGCAAACAGCACTTAAATGTTGTAGTATATTAAATCACTTCCTAATTCAGTGTACAGTCCCCATCTCGAGTTCATTTGCAAACTGCTATGTAATGCACCGTTTTAAAGGCCTTATCACTCAGTACATTAATCCCTACCACATAACAGCCTGGTATTTAAATACACTGATGACCTACTACCTTACCTGGCTCCTTAGAAATGATCCAGGTACACAGATGTGCAGAAAAAAACTGGCTTAATTAGGAGAAGTTAGGGTTGTCACTCATCAGGACAAAAGCATGTAAAGAGAAATGACCATTACCACTGACCTCATTACTTTACGCTGCTAATTATCTACAACGGAAGACGCTCACGGAAACATTTCAGGCACAGCATTTATTCCACTGAGCAACGTACTTTATGAAACCGCATCATCATTACTAATAATTACTGTGTGTGTCTTTAGACTGAAACATTCATGCTACCACATGATCCATCGGCCATGAAAGCCTTATCAAAAAAAATAAATAAAGTGAGCAGACCAGCCACACCAAATGTCCTGCTGGTCATGGTCACGCCACAGATTCGCTTTTTATTTTTAGGCAGGAATCGCTGATTGAATATGACAGGAAGAAAATGAGAGTCTGTGGCCCGGTGACGCCTCTAGATATTGCCAAATAACCGGGAGGACGCGTCAGATCAGCCCGTTTCTCCATCTTGTGCTTGTTATCTCATTAGCTTCATTTTCCTCATTAATTTCTGTGGTATGAAGGTATGTTGTGGTGGTGGTGGGTGGAGGAGGGGGTCTCATCAACCTTGCACTTACAGTGAAGAGCAGTGAACTGCCTCAAACCACACAGCCCCCCTAAATTGTCCTTGGTTGAATGCAAACAACTTAAAGAAGGAACATCTCCCTGTTATTTGTCTCATGGAAACCTTTTTAACGAGGTGCTGCGTTTTCTTATGCGTGATACTTAAATACATCTAAATGGGGAAGAAATTCTTTGCATTTGAGAAATTGACTCCATCGGTGCAGATGGATTTATTCAAGAAAACGATAACACACCCTGCTGAGGGGAACAATTGAAAGAAAAGACACCACCTGCATGGATCAATTAAGCCATTGAGACTGACTGCATTTTAATCTGTTTGAAGGGAATCCATGATGTGCAATGTCACTGTCATCTTTTCTGCCAGTCTCACTTATTACCGTTATCGTTCTAAATCGGGTCAGAATGAGAAATGAATTCAATAACACCTGGGCACGGTAACCCCGCTTGTAATAAATTTCATTTAAAGATTTGTTTTAGCACTTAGCCTCAGGCATAACCAATTCAAACTCAATTATTTTTTTTCCCTTGCACCCCGTTTGAGCAAAGACAACAGATTATGTTCTGAATACAAAAGTCCTATAGTTAGTTATGTCTCCCACTTTTAAGGTTTACCTTCTGATAAAAGAAAATATATAAATGTATCAAATCTTTTGTTTATTTAAACTAATTTGCTGAGATGATAACCAGTCTTGCTGCAAAATGGAGCGATAAACAGTGAGAATCAAGGTCAGGTTTGTGGAGAAAGAGGGAACAACTAAATGCACAAAACATCACCTAAATCATTCCTTAATTGTTAAAATACTTCCTAAAGCAAAGACATAAAAACAGTGAGAACCTGCTATGGAATCTTTATAAGAACTCCATACAATGATGTTTCTAAGGCTGTACATTTATTTGATAATAAGAGCTAGTATATGCATTATGATTAGGACTGGCTAATCTAAGCACCAAGCCTGAAATGTTGTGTCAGTTTCACCTGATACTTCCTTCCTAGAGCTTTTTTCTTTGTTATGTAAGACACTTTAGGTTTAGGAACAGCTAAGTGGACCAGCAGTGCATTTGTTTCACCGGTAATACATGCTCTTCCAAGTGTTATTGCACTCAGATGGGTTTTTTTTTTCTATTAAACATTTTGAATAGAATTTTAATAAAGCATAATTAGCATATGTTTGATTTTTTTTGTCTCAATAGATATATTTTTTGACATCTCTGATTATTTCAGAGATATGGAAAACCCAAAAGGATTGGTTATGTTCTGTGAAATTATATTTAAGGGTTAAAATGAAGGGATTTGGAAGAATAAAGAAAATATAGAGAGTTTTAAAGAAAAATATTTATAACTAATGGGTTAGTTACAAACATGACCAAATTAAGACATCCAGAAATATCTTTGTTGCGTGGACAACTTTTGAACTTTCACGTTTAAACCACATTTACCCTTTATTTAAATGGTTTTGTCCATTTGACAAAAATTTATTCACCTTAAAAAAATGTCAAGAGAAGAAATTGGACTTGGAGTAAACAGTTTGCTTTGGCCTATATGGGAAAATGAGACAACAATAACCAACAGTCACTGACAGGCATTACTGGAACTGAAGGTAGAATTGGAACATGTTTTTGTTGTTGTTCCCTAATGTTCAGCAAAATGACCGTTTTTTAGCTAGGGCAAAATCTTTTAATGTGTTCCCAGTAAATGACATGCTTTTTTTATTTAGTGAAAAAATATTTTATCTCACACATAGATTTGGGTATTATTATTACCAGCAGCTGTTATCTACAGCTGTCTATAAAACGTACGGGGTTCTTTTTTCCCATTTATTCAATTACTCTAGCAATCTCATGGTAGCAGAACCTGTTATGTACAATTGACTGGCATCCACTAATGTGATGCCATTTTCAAAGAGCTCTGCAATTACAGTATGTGTGGCTTTTTGCAACGTGAGTGCCTCAGATAAATCTTAACTATCTAACCAGTCTACACGGTTCAGTTCATGCAGAGCACATAGGCACGATTACCGACGTGGTAATGATGTGCTACTGGTGAGGCACCTTCTGCAGCTGTAGCCTAAAGCAAAGAGAGTCTTTCCAGTGAATCACTTTAATATATTTGCTCCAACTCCATATGGTTCATCAATAGAAGACGTTCTCATATCAGCTTCTGATACAGCTTTGTTATATAAACTCTCAAAGAGCAAAAGTGGATTTCCTGGAGACATCATACAACCTGATATGTCAACATAATAAATGGGAGCAGACCAAAAGGAATCCCCCACCAAACCAACCAGCTTTTATCTTTTCTCTGCGTTTTACCAGACAGTCTCCGAGGGCTGCTTTTTGCATGAACCTTTGGGAGATCGGGGCATAGAACCAGTACATATCTTAAGTTCACATCATACAAAAGGATTTCATATATTAATGCAGCTCCTGGGTAAACTCTTTCCCTCTCTCTTAAGACATATCTAAGCGACTGTGATGATGTGGTGTTTAAGCTAAAAAGGAAAAAGCCTTATCAAAGCTCACAGCTTCTCTCTAATAGGAGGGAGAGCAGGTCCACAGGTGTGCATGTGCGATAGCAACAGAACTGACGCAAAAATTAAAATGTCATATCTGGGCTGTCGATCTGAACTGGGTTTTTTCTGATAAATAAAACACCTTTTAAAACAGCAGTTTGTTATGATCCCAACATTTTGCAATCAGGGGTTTACTCGGAAGTTGTCACTTTTCTGGGTTCTGAAATAACATGCAAAACCCATCATATCAATTATGATCCTGAGTAAAATTTTTTATGTTACAACATCGCTGCCTGGAAAAACATCCGACGATCTGAATGTGACAGGCGACAGGTACTCTATGTGCTAATACTGCCATCTCCCTTAATTAACTGCAGAAGATGGAGCACCTGCTATACTTAAACAGGAGCAAGTCAGTTTAGCTCACTAATTTGACTTTATGTCTAAGTCCTATCGAGCTGCTGCTCATTCATGCCTTCACTCCACATTCCCTATTGGGTTGTTTTCCTGCTTAGACCTGAAGCATCAAGAATGTCAGAACAAGGTGAGTTGGTGTCAGTAAGAACTGAAGCTACCAGGACCTAAAAAATAAATTAAAATAACAAATCAGTGGGAAAAATATAGTGTTGGCGGGCTCGTGACAAGAAAAATTAAAAGAAATTAAAACTAAATGAATGTTTTTGCATTTCCTTTTCCCTCATTTCCATTTATAAATATTTGTAGTCATCAAGTAGAAGTAAATCTGTGTTGAAAAATATCTAAACTAACCAGCGATCATTGCACTGCCTTATAAATGTTTCATCTGCCACATGCAAGATGGGAAATGGTGTAACTGTGATCTCTCTGGTTCATAGCACCCTGCCTTGAAAACATCTTCTTGAACAGATGCTACAGGCTGTATCTATCTGAATTGAACCAACCATCATGAAAAATGGTAAATATGTTCTGAATTACCAGCGTGTGTGTGTCTCCAAACCCTCAGGCTTTGTACGCCCATATGTTTCATTCACATTCATCCTTCCCTAAGTGTTTTCATAACCGGACAAAAATCTGGGGATGAAGAATAAAAAAAAAAAAAAAAAAGAAAAAAAAAAAGAAGAGGCAGGAAAGGTTGTTTAAAGTATCTTAGTTCTGCAACTCTTAAGTCAGTAAATGTTGGGAAAATGTTTAAATAAGGATTCCAAACATTTGTGAAATCCAACTGAAATCTTTTCTTTTAAGCAATATCACATAAAACTGCTATGCTGGTCAGAGCACCTCCTGAATACACACTTGTGTAATTCAGGTTATCTTAAGAAGCAAATGCAAATGAACCAATTTCATTCATGAGGGATATTTTAATAAAAGGTCACACAGTTACCGGTTCCTTAAATATTGCTTCAGAAACTTTAAGATCAAGTATTCTTCTCTCACTAGTCTGAAAACTGTGTGTTGGTGGATATGCAACAAAACTGATCTATATGACCTTTGCAAGTTTGCATGGAAGACATTTATTTTCTTAAGCTTCAGAGTGATTTTATTTTATTGCAAATTGCATGACATCCAACTTTCTTCTTCCTGTTTTAATTTTTCCTCAGTTTTTAATTTGAGTTTTGTTCTTTTATATCTTGTTTGAATATAAAAGGGCTAAATTAACCAAAAAAAAAGAAACTCAACATCTTTTGATGCTATCTATGCAAAATGTTGCTTTAAAAATAAAATCCAACAATCTGAACGTGCAGCTCCGATCTTCCAAACCAGAAACAGCGCTCTCTCCATCCCTGCCTTTAATTCATGCCAGATACACAAACTGATGGACTGCATTCTAGGAACTCTGCTTAGCTTTTCCTATGTCTGCCTTATCTCTGAAAGAACAGCTTACCTGTCCTACTTAGTTCACTGAGCAGTAAGCAACAAGGGCTTAAAAACATCCATTCCAATCTGCTGTAGATATTTTCATTATTTCCACAGGAGCTTTTTATGGTTTCTTTTCAGCTTTAGACCATTTAAAGCTCATATAGAAGAACTTTATGTGATTTATATTTTACGTCCAGACCTGTTTTTGTTTGGATAACAGCGCCTCTAATGTTTTCAGACAGCTGTGGTTTGTTCTGTGCCCTGAAACAGGAACTATTTAAAAAAACCAACAAACCTTACCAATTTTAATTTTGAGTGATGTGAAACTTTTCTTTGGGGAACTATATTAAGTAGATTTAATTGAGCGCACAAAAGTTTAAAATAAGTAATTAAAACGATTTATTGAAGTTCAGTTAAACCAAAGCTCTAGATTTCACCGTATTTGCTGTGTTTTTAAAACACTTTGATGCAGGTGGGCAGCAGACTTTTACTCCACAAAGACAATATATGCTTATTTCTGGTTTATTTCTATTAATTCAGCTTTTTTTTTTTGATGGACAAACTAATTAATTTGGTGATCAACATATGATAATAGTCATTGCTTAGGAGGTGCAGCAGCATGAATAACTGCTGAGGAGGCGACGATGTAGCTGAGCTGAACTATGGAAGAAGCATGGAGATGGAGGCTTGGCAGCAAGGAATCACACCAACACAGCATGTATGAAAGTTAGGGAGCAGGGATTTTGTTTTTTTTAAAGTTTCCATCAACATCTTCCAGTTAGATGTACCTACAGAGATCCTCTTAACAATCGTGCTACAAGCTGAACAAGTTTTGGAAGAAACAGCCCTATTTACTGTACGATAACTGGAAACACCTGCATGGTTGGTAAACTAACTCCTCCTTTGGACTTAGCTGGCATAGCTGCCAATACAAAAGAGCTAATGGTGTTGTCTTTTCAACTTCTCCTTCCGCGCTCCTGGACGATTTATTTTCCAAAGCTGCGAGGCTGGTGGAGATTAATTAGTCCTCATGCAAAAGTAAACAACAATGTTCCCGTGTAGCTTTATGGCCAAACATTAAAGTAGGTTAAGCTTTTTGTCGTTCTTTATCTGTATTTAGCTTCTCTAGCTCATCACTTCTCTATTATTCTATATGGTTTAAACAATATTTTATAAATTGGATAACATTTTACTTTTGTATTTCTTTTACAAGTTGCAAGTGTTTCCATGGAGACTAAACTCTTATTTTGGAAGGACATTTCTGACCCAGGACTTAACCGTGTTACTTAAGCAGTTCATCCAACACAATTGTATTTCACTCGATGTTTTTGATGAAATTGGAAACAAACAACTTTTCATCCGTTAAAACATAAATAACATGCCTTTCTTGGAAAAGTTACTAATTTTATCAGAAAACTACAAAAAGTTTAAAGTAGGGCTGGGCGGTTAACCGATTTTATCAATTTGTTGAATTTTTTGTTTATGAAGATAACATTTTTTGGTAATCTGGATTTTCTTTTTTTTTTTTGTAACTAGTCCACTCCTTGGCCAACATGGCTGTTATATGTGAACTCAATTAGGGCTGAATCAATTAATGGGATTGATTGATTATTGAAGGATTTACTAATCGATTAATCATTAACTGGAGCATAGAGGCTTTAAAATATGCCTGTAACTGACAGAATTGTAAAAAAAAAAAAAAAAAAAAAAGGATGAATGAGCTTCC
>NW_015150995.1:41376-43421 GCF_000732505.1 Cyprinodon variegatus | reverse complement strand
AGCAAATTGTTAGTCGAAGCCTTATAATCATTACTGATAAAATAGCTCACTGTTAGACTTTTAGTCTGATATATTTTCATTGTTAGTAGTGAAATTATTATTTCACAAGCATCTTTAACAGCTTGGATTTCATTGCCCTTTAAAATTAGAGTCACCTCCCAGAGGGGATGATTGAAATCAAAGCTAGTTTTTGAAAGAAATATATGTTATTTGTAAATTCTATTGTCAATCTTAAGAGAAAAAAAAATTGGTAGGAAAAAAAGCCATATCTCGCAACCCTAGTTGAAAGGCAGTAGCAGTTCTTATATTATCCTATCTGTTTGAGCTCGCAAGAATAATAGTAGTTGTGAAATATTTTTGAAATTGAATGTCTAGTTTATTCCTGACGGGATGCAACTTTCATCTATCACCTCTAGCCACTCTCTTCCTTCAAGGTTAACAGGGACAAATTAAACCATAAAGAATGTTTTAAACACTATTAAAGTGGGAGACTTGTATCAAACCAGCATCTGCAAACACATCAAAAAAGCTAGCCATTTTTGCTGGCCCAAATTATTTCTTTCTTGCTGCCTCTGTGCAACTTTATAAAAGATATGACAGATTCCTGTGCAACGCCTTCCTGATAGTAGGAACCTTAACATAGAAAACAGCACAGCAGATAAAGCAAAGTGACAAATGGTAATAAAAGAGAAGTGCAAACAACGTGGGCTTTTTTTTTTTCTGCAAGCGGATGAACAACTGTGCTCTAGAAACTAGAAAAGAACAGTTTCAGCGTATACTCAAGCACATCAGTGACAACATAATCTGAGACTAACACCTGCAAGTTAACATTATTAAAAAAAAAACAGACTTAGTCTATTAATTTCAAAGGGATTCATTGCATCTATAACTACAGAACCACCTGAGAGATAAATATAAACACATTATGTGCCAAAAGAACTTTGCTTTTATTGCAAAATAGATTATATTATAGAATTGAATTTCGATCTTTAAATACATTTTCCAGAACCTGACATTAAAGCGTATGCTAAATTGCTGATTTGAAAGAAAAATATGGTTAAATCTTTGCTTTTTGTTTGTTTTCCCGTTCTTTGGGCTATTTCACTAATTTAGAAATAGAACAAAACCAACAGGGTGATGATTAAAAAAATAATGATAAAAATAGGAACATCTCACGGCAACAGAAACAGCTGATTGGTCAGGATGCAGAACTCAGCTCTGACTTTGCATCCACTGGCAATGCTGACCTGATGTTAGCTTCTCAGGGTAAAGTACTGTCAGATAAAAAATGTATGACTCAAGTCTGCCAAATATGACCTCAGGCTTTCAATGGGGGAGATTTGTTATGACTCGTTTACATTTGCTGTTTGAAACTATCTTGCATGTTTTAACACAAATGACAATTTAAATGATGACCAATGTATTCCACCAGGATTAAACAAAGGTTGTCGGTAATGAAATTATTTTCCTTTTAACTTCACAATTAAAAAAAAAAAAAAAAAGGATGAATGAGCTTCCGCATTGGTCTAAGAATAAAAGCAGCAATCAATGACCATGACCCAAGGAGAAACCCTGGGCTTTGGGAATGAGGTATTAGCAGGTCGTCAGGATAATCCAGTGAAAATCTTAACGGCCTAATTAAAACAACTGGAGGAATTTAACCGTTTCCTCCTGCCACCTTTCAGAGAGTGCCTTTGGGCAAGGCAACGGAGCAAGAACGGATGCATTTATCAAGCATCAGCACACGACCGGAGGAGCGCTGGCCAGCTCTCAGGTGTGAGTGTATTTTCTTATATGCAACCCTCCCCCCACAATGCCGACCTTTGCTGTAAGTATATATGCTGTCAAACTGTCACAGAGCTGTTCATTCAAAATGTCAAACTTGAAGTTATCAAACTGCTCAAGATTCAAAGTATGCTTGAACCCCCCCAAAAAAATAAAATAAACAGGCTCTTATCGTGCCTCTATGGATTCCTTTCTGTAGCAGCTGCTTATGTTACCTATGGGTAATTTCACCTTGCTTTTGCTCTTCATACAGGGAATGT
>NW_015150995.1:0-41285 GCF_000732505.1 Cyprinodon variegatus | reverse complement strand
ATAAAATTTGATCCTAAATGGGCAAAAATGTTGTCTCAGATCCTCTTTGTGTGAGTGTGTGTGTGTGTATATGTGTGTGTGTAAGTAAAAAGAAAAACAGAAAGCATGTGTTTTTATTATTTAAATAAAAGTTGTACTTTGAAAAGTTTCTTTTGAAACTTTTAAAAACAAAAAAATACCAAACCCAAAAGCCAGTTTAAAGATGTAAAGCCTGCAACAAAGAGCCATCCTGAAGACTTTGCAGAAAGATTAATGTCTCAAATAAAAATAAAAAATAAAACATAAGGAATACAGTATGGTGTCCAAAAAAACAACAAGCATTTTAGATTAGTTGAAATATAAAAATAAATAAAAACACAATATTCTGCATCCTTCAGATTACCCCAGGTGACAGATAATGTGTTCCTTTATACAACTAGTGTTTCTTAAATGTGTATCTGCTACTACACACATTGTGCCTCCAAATCTAGATATTGAGAAGAAGAAATCTCTGACAATTTTCCCTTTAGCTGAATTTTATGTAATCAATCACTGTGAGAAATTCCTTTAAAACCTTTAATCATTTCACTGATGACAAATTTTTAACCCCCTAACAGACCACACAAAAATCCAATGTACGTAGATCAATTTGGTCAAAAAAAATCAGACCGCTGCATTTTTTCCCCCAAAGCATGTTTGTAACGCCAAATATTCATCTCGTTTCTCCTCATTGATTGCTACCACTCTAATACATTTATATGATGTAATTATATTTTACTAAATTCAATAGTTAGTTTGAGCAGCGTGGTGGGTTTTTTAAAGAGATTAGTATGGATTATAAATACAAAAACAGCATTTTGAGTGTGTGTCTAGGGGTCTGTGCTTGAAGCCCATTCTTTTTAACACTTAGATGATCAGTACATCAAAAGTGATCAAACAGAAGCTTGAAAAAAAAAAAAGCACGGTCCTTTGCGTCCACATCAAATATAGGATCGCTGCTAGAGAGAGAGGTGAACACATGCAAATATAAAATCCTGCACATTTTAAGTCATTTTAAGTCAATGCACCTGACTTTGACTAAAGCAGCCTGTTAACCTTAATAGGTGTTTGGCCAGGGGGGCCCTCAGGCAAAGTAGGGGAGGGGGGAGAAGTGACAGTTGGCAAAACATGAATAAAAGTCTTATATAAGTGGAAAAAGGATAAACTCACCGTCTTTGAGTCTAATTCGTGGTGCTGTTGAGCTAAGACTTTATCTACACTGGCAGCATCTGTAAACGTAACAAACCCAAATCCTCTGCAAAACAGAAACAAACACAGTTTTAGAATTTAATTGAACAATAAACAAAAAAAAATGTATTTTCTTTCAAAAAGACACTAATGAGAATAGATTAAAAAAATAAAAGTTAGTAAAAGAAGAAAAAAACGTTAAATGAATGTGACCTTATCACTGCTCCAATATTTCTTAGTAAATAAACACATTGTAGCTGAGATTTCAAACAGGCGTGGGGTGAGGAGGGTGAGGAGAGTGGGTGAGGAGGGAGGGGGGACAGTGCTGAACATTATGTGGTATGTTACACAGTGAGACGACGCTCCACCAACATTGTGGTGCAGTCACAAAGTCAATGTCAAATTGCATTCGGCCGCAGCTTTACAGCAGCGCGCGTTTAAGCTTATCTGGGCTCGCGGTGAAACCACACGCAGGCGCGCGCGCGCAGACAGGGGACACACACATGCGCGCGCGCGCTCACACAAGCTGGATTAACACTAAACACGGTCAAAGTAAAGCGATATCGTCATGTGCAGTGGGAAGGAAAAGTAAGAGAGAGAGAGAGAGGAAGAAAAAAAAGCCCTGCATTTACCTTGAGCGTTTTGTCGTGGGGTCTCTCATCACCATACATTCTCTTATTTCTCCGAATTTACTAAAATAGTCTCTAAGGCTGTCTGTGAACAGAGAGAATATGTCGGGTTATTTGACAGAAAACATATGGGCACGCATTTAAAAAAAATAAAATGTAAAAAAAAATGGAAAGGAAGGAAGGGAGAAAAAAAAGAACACCCCGCGATGCGCATAGGGGTCGAATAGAGGACTTCAGATGGACGGAGATCAAAAATAACACACTACTGAGATATCCCATACAGAACAGCACTGCACAGGGACACATTCGCACAGACACCGCCAGCAGCTAACGAGCACTCAGTCTCAGCGACATTAAATAATAGAGAAAAACAAGAAGAAATACTGGACACGGCGTCAAAAGAGAATAACAGTCTCACCTGGTGAGGTTTGCCAGCTGAGGCCACCGATAAACATTTTACTGTAAGGGGAAAACACAACAGAAGTGAGTCCAGATGTCAGTTCGGCCATTTTGACGACTAACTACTTCTAAAAGCGACCTTAAAGGATAAAGGGAGACTATGAAAGCGCATTCGCGCTTAGTAATTACAATGTATCTTCATTAAATAAAGAAGGGGAGGCCACTCTCGCTACAAAAGCTGTGCTGTTTCAAACTGCGTCTGGGAACGGACCCGTGCACGGGTTTAAGTGCGCACTGCGCGAGGACGGATCCAGCACGGCGCTCCAAGTCCTCTCCAAGACGTTGAAACATGAAAATAAAATGAAAATAATAAAAGAAAAACGTAGGTTAAGGTTTCATTTTGCAGATTCTTACCCCGGGTCATGTTGTGAATCATTTAAGCTTCCGGACGTGGCTTGACTCCCGTCTCCTTCCATATCTATTCCAAACTATAGAGGCTGGGACTACAGTAACAGTGACAGACACACACAGATAGGGCAGGAGATATGCAAAGCCCCGCTATGAGAATATTACTGAGCCGGGAATGAAAGCGTCACACGTGGGATCCGCTCAGCCCCCTGCTCCCTCCTCCCTCTCTCAGCGTGCTCTACCTTAGCCCACAGGGGGCGGAGCCTGGCTCTGTCACCTAACCAATCCAATTGACGTCAATTCAGGCAATCTGCAAAGCAATCCTCCGATTTGTCGTTTAATTAAGCAATAAGGTGCAACTGGCTATTTGCTCTCCTAAATCAGTAAAAGTCTATTAAAAATATTTTAATTCAGTTTATTTATATAGTGCCAATTCACAACACATGATCATGTTCACCAGATTATACAGTCAAATTGATTCAAAGGCTAAGGGAAACCAGTTGATTGCATGGACTCACTGACTCGGATGCAATCCCTCACACTAAGCATGCTTGTAGCGACAGTGGAGAGGAAAAACTCCCTTTTAACTGGAGGACACCTCCAGCAGAACCAGGCTCAGTTTTAATAGATTATACAAGTTATAATCTATTAAAAACACTGCCAATGGAAAAAAGTATTTTCCATTATTTACACCGAGATCTTCAACATCAGCAAGAAAATAAAAATACATGACTTAATAGTTCATCCTGGTTGTGATGAGTGTGAAAATAATCAAAGATCTACCTGAAAGCTGTGCAATGTGAGAAGCTAAGTGTGCCGTGCTGCACCATAAGCTTCAGTCTTGTTTGAATTTTGATAGTAACAAAAAAAAAAGATGTTTATTTTCTACCTACTTTCTCAGAGGCAGCTACAGGGCATTGGGGAAGTTTTAAAGCACATCTGAACTGTGTCATAGTGTTTCACTTTTAAACCAAAATGTTTTTTGGTTGTATGTCTTTTAATAATAATAATAATTTAACTTTATTGACCTCACATTGGAGAAATTTATCTGTGCATTTAAACCATCCCCTTGGGGAGCAGTGGGCTGCCATCATGAGGCGCCCAGGGAGCAGTGGGGGGTTAAGGGTCTTTCTCAGAGACCCAGAGTGGCATTCTGTGGGAGTGGGGCTCAAATTCATATCCAGGATTCCAAGCTTTATGCCCTAACCACTTGCCCACCACTCCGCCATATATTTTAAATATATTTCTTAATGGTTACACACATTTAAAATTTTTAATCAACCATCCAGTTATTCATTAATAATAATCCCAATGAATCACATTTTAATCAAAAACCTTTTATTGACTAAATAAACCACCTTTTAAATTCAAGAAACATTTTATTCTCTTCAAGAAAGATCTAGATAATTATGTTAGCACAACAACAATATATTTATTGTTACTAATCCAACTATTTAGGCTATGCAACCATCATATTGGTTAAACATTAATATATTTTAGCTTTTTTTAGAACGTATTGATAATTTATGCAATTTCTGTATAAAACTACTTCCATAGAAGCGTGAACAGTATACTAACTTTAATTATAGCACAATTATTTGCAACAAATATAGTAAGAAATATATATAGCAACAAGACATGCAATGTTGCCTGTAAATAGTAGATAACGTTTAATTTCTACTTCTGACAGAATGCCAATGCAGCTCTGCATGAAGCATTACCCTTAGGAGGTTAACAAGTGCAATTAAATATGGAGCATTTAGAGCAATTTTCAAAATTACCTACGGAGACTACTTTTTCTCGTTAAGCCAGTTACTGACACAAATAATCCGTGTTCCTTGTCCTAGCTCCTTCCTAACTGCCAGCAGTATTCAGATGGCAGTATTCAGATGGCAACTGCAGAGGTACTTCGGTCAAAGTTTAAATTGAGGTGTTTGGATCCAGTCATGGTTTTCAATATTGAACACCTGTGATGCCGCTTGTGCATCAGATTTATGGGTTGACAAGAAACATAGAGTACAAAGGTTCCCACCTTTGCAGAAAATGCAATTAATTGTGTTAATTTTTTTTAAGTGTTAAAAGGTTTCTTATTTATTAATCAAAATTAACGTCTCGGCCCTAATATAATCTTATATGAACCATGCTCTTGCTGAACAAGTCAATGCCCACTGCATAATGGTGACAACACAATGTCTCATTGACTGTATGGGGCAGAGTTATTTAATGTGGTTCAAAAGTGGCTTTAAATGAAGGTCAGAAATTTCAACCAAACCGCTTTATACTGCATGGTTTTCCCTACATTGTGTTTATAGTCTTTGAAAAGGGCTTTTTTTAAATTAAGTTCTTTTCTTCTTCGCCTCTTTCTTGGTTTCTAAAGCACATAACTTATGATTGTTCTGTTGAACGATATCTATGCATAACCTCTGGATCTTTGCATTGTGTCCTGGGTCGTCCTCTAGCTATGACCATAAGGTGTGGGTAGGAACATAGAACGACCATTCCAAAAGGTGGCTTGATTCCTTCCGTCTGGACGAGAGGTTCCGCCTCAGGTGGAGGAGTTCAGGTATCCTGGGATCCTGTTCACAAGTGGGGGGAGAAAGGAGCTGCAGATGTTTGCAGCTCCTCTAGAGTAACCATTGGTTGCTGCACTGCTTTTTTTGACTGATCATTTTTTTCCCAGTCGGTTTAAAGGTTGGCGAATTGCAACAGTGCCATATTCCATTTTTTCAGCTAAAAATAAAACTCGACTGCACCCTGGTGTAGTTGTTCGTACTGTTGACTCGCTGCAAGAAAGTTTCAAGTTTCTATGTTTATTCTCCTCCTTACATGTGTTGATTTTCTACTAACACTCTGGCTTCCTGCCACTGACCAAAAATATGCATGTTGATAAATTGTTGCTTTAAATTGCCCTCAGGTGTGAGAGGGTGCACTCATACCTTTAATGAAATGGCATGCCAATCGGTCTTGCAAATTGACTGCTGGAGTTTGGTACCAACCACTTATAGAAGTTTTGTGAAGTAAAAAAAATGCTCCAAGATGGTTAAACTTTCAACATATTGCTTTATAGATGAACTTTGTTCTTAAAGTTCTTCACCACTTTATCTCCTACCTATTTAGTGTGTTCATTAATATTAATTATGCTTAAAATCAGTGAGTCCTTTACAGGACAGCTCTATGTATCCACATCACACACAGGTGGATTATATTTAATAATATAATAACTTCTAATTGCTAAAAACAATTGGTTCACTGGCATTTTTTAAGGGTATCAGAGTAAACTGAATAAAGATAGAATATCCAGCTTTTTAATAAAAAAAAAAGTGTAAAGAACTGCATCTTATTTAGCTTACACTTTCACATTTTGCACTACTTTGTGATGATCTGTTGCACAAAACACATCAAAGTCTGTGGTTGAAATGTGAGAAAGTGTTAAAAGACTAGAAATACTTTGAAAATCGTTGCGATGAACTAAGTGCAAGTTCACTATTTACTCCCTCTGTCTGCTTTTCGCAGCTACATCACATCTTTAAACATGATATAGCTACGCTATCAGAACTGAAGTTGTAACAATACACTCCGTTTGCTGAATTATTAAAGCATCTCCCACCAAAAGTGATGAAATGCAGCTAAGATTGAGCAGTGGTTTTAGGACAGATAAATTAAAGAAAGCTCTTGGAGGCACAAAATCAATGTTCAGCTCTGTTCACGTGTCCCTGAGCAAGATACTGAATCTCAGCCGGTGACCCAAAGGTCTCACCTTCAGCTGCCTTATTCATCACAATAGCCAACAAAAAGAAATTTCCCATGGGGATCAATAAAGTCTGCTATACGTACATACAGTAGTGTAATTATGG
Source organism: Cyprinodon variegatus (assembly GCF_000732505.1). NCBI lineage: Eukaryota > Metazoa > Chordata > Actinopteri > Cyprinodontiformes > Cyprinodontidae > Cyprinodon > Cyprinodon variegatus. Next base: position 34,789 of record NW_015150995.1, on the reverse strand, counting down.
ATCTTTTCATGTAGATGACCTATAATGAGCTGTCAGCCCTGCCCTCTGCACACGGTACATGGAGATAAGCTGGCTCTTCCTCCTAATAACCTTGAGGAAGTAAAAAGAATAAAAAGGTTAGTAAAATATTAAGACTGAATGGTATGTGGAGGGGAAGTAGTGTTAAGGATCTGAGTCAGTATTTTAAAACGAGTCAGGAGTCGAACAAAAATGTCATATAAATACAGTTCTCATTAATTCCAGCATGAGGAGACTCCCAGCTTTCCATGTGAAATGTGACTCGTGATCCTGGTTTATTATTCACAGTCAGAGACGTCTTTTGAATAGGCCTGTCTTCCCTGACTGTTGAGGGTTCCACCACAGGGAATTTCTTATCTGGCCATGCAGCATGTTTTTGAAACATTGCCGAAGATAAAACCAAAATAACAACACTTTTGTCAGTTTAGCAGCTAAAAGTCTGTCATTAGTTCTGGGACTTTCCACCCAGGAGTCGTCTGTAGCTCCTAAACAAAGGTGCAGAGCCAAATGGTAATTCCTCGCAGCACCGGAGTGTCATAGAAAATGGAAATATGACGCAGAACGTGAAAGACTATTACACCGTCTTTGCACTATGGTTCTGTCTCCTGATATTTTGGGATGCATTTATGATTACATTACTGTTGTCAAATGGGAGGAATGTTCTTTCTGTCCCCCTGCAAAAAAACATGCATGCTCTCCTTCAGCTGCACAGACGCAAACAAATAAGGAAGGTTGTAAATTCATGTTGAAAACAAGCTTTATGAAACAAAAAGCTCTAAAGCCCATCGTGAGGTGTAGGAAAATCACTGTGGATTCAACACACGAAGAGCGACCTCTGTTTTATGCTTAAAATAAAAACACTGGAGGATCTGATTTCACGGTGGGATTGTGAATTATTCTGTTTTCTTAACATAGTTATTACTGCCTTTCCATTCACTGTGCCATGACGGGAGCCAAGCTGAACATGCCTGAGAAGGTACAGTTAGTGTGACATTTTATCATAGTTTACAAAGGGGATGCACATTTCAACAAGACACCTTTGTGGCAAAGAAAATGTTCCCTACAGCGTTTTAAATCTAGCACCACCACCTCACGCAATCCCAACCACAGAGAGTCCCTGGAGAAAGTTTGCAAACCCTTTTTATATCTTGAATGCTCCTGCAAGAAAACCTAAAAAATATTTTCTTTTCAATTACATGACATGCAAAGTATAGCCGATTTTTTAAGATGTTTTTTCAACATATTTAAATCTGGTAAATTTGGAGGATGTTTATGTAACTCAGCTTCCAGCTTTACATAGTTGAGGCAATTTGAAGTTATCTTTAGCCTAAGCACACTCGGGTTAAACGGAGAGTCTCTGAACAATGCATTTCTAGTCTCAAAGCAATCTCCTGATATGATTTTATTGATTGATCTCCCATCATCCCATGGGAACTATAGGATCATTTTTAAAGTCACTGTTCTGCTGGAAGCCTCTAGTCTCGAGTCTTTTGCACAATCAGTCAGGTCTTCTATGATCCCTGTAGCATGATGCTGCAACCACCATGCTTTGCAGTGGGGGTGGCGTGTTCAAGGGGATATATTGTGTTGGTTTTTAGGTTAAAAAAACAACATAGAATGTTTAGTTTAGCTATGTTTTAAACAGATCACCTCCTTCTCCATGTTTGCCAAGGCAAACTGTGGAAATGATCCAGAAGTGTATTTCTTTAATAACGGCTTTCTGAAAGAATGGGCTATTTAATGGAATACATGATTAATAGCTGAGCTGTGGATCTCTGCAGCTCCTCCAGAGTTACCACCGACCTATTTACTGCTTCAGTGAAATCAGCTTCTCTTTCTCAGTCTGTCCCTTTGCTTAGTAGGAGGATCAATTCTTGGTACTTTTGCAGCTTCAAAAAATCCATTTTCCTCCTACAAATTCCATTTTCAGATGCTGGATTCAAAACTTCTTCATCAGATTGTCAAAAAATGTAGGATATTGCTTAAATTTAAATTATTTTACTTGTCTGCTGCTTTCCTTGCTCATAATGATGCCTTCACAATGCAAGAGATAATAAACATTCAAACAGGTGGAGTTTGATTACTAAGTAGATGACCTCTAATAAGTCAAGAGGTATAAAAGAGATGACCACCAGTTCTCACTATCCGCACTAGATTTCTTTTTGGAAAAAGCAAAACAAATGTTAACTCATATATATATTTTTTTATGTCCACTTTAGCCCTCTGCTGCACAGCAAATATTACAGGTATTGGTTCTAATGTGACAAATGTGGAAACTGAAATGGGTTTGAGGGCTTTTGCAGGCAGATGCAAGTGAGCTCAAGATTTCAGCCTCCAGATCTAATTTTAACACAGACTGAAAGAGAAATCTGTATAGATTTTTAAATAAAGCTGTGCTCCCTCAGTCGGACGAAAGTGTCTAAAATGTTTATTCCATTCTAAGAAACTTCAATCTGACAGCCATGCTGGTTGGGTCAGTTGAGCGTATACTACTGAATAAAAAAACAAAGCAAAAAAAAAAAAAACAGGCTTAATTTTCGTCTTTATTAAAAAAAGTATGTGCAAACCCTTCTTTTTTTTCCCTTGAAAATGATGCACAGTTCCATCACCATTACTTGGACACATTTATGAAGGTGACAGCGGCTGACAATGTTTTGATTAATTGGGGGACAAGGCATTTCAAGGAAGACATCTTTTGTGTCCTGCATCCCCAGAGCTCATCGTCATTTACATAACATTTAGGGAAAAAGGAAAAGATTTTCTGCAAGCCTCACAGTGTATTGGTGCAAGCCTGTATTCAGCAGTAAAATATGAAGCGCTTCACAATTGAGAGTAGAAGGAAAAAAAACTCTCTGTTGCATAAAAACTGGGGGATTTAAAGGAACTGAAGGAAGAAGCATACTTGATAGTGTGTTAAAGCTAACGGGGGTGGAGGGGCAGGAGAAGAGCAACGTCATGAGAGGCTGTTTTGAGAAGAGGCATCTTGTAATCATTTTACACCTTCACAATCTTTACCTGACCTTGAAAAGAAGCAAAAACATTCCTAAAATCCTCTGTAGCACATTTTGTCAAAAAAATGCAACCTGGAAATAAATCATTTGAAATGCATTGACCTCCCAAAGGGAAATCGGTGCCTGATGTTCTTAGAGTAAAACTGAATGGGAATTTTGCTTATTAACAACATAAACTCACCAGATGTTCTCAAAGTTACTTACATGTGAATGAGCTGCCAGAGCTCCAAGAATTCAGCTTCTGTCTCATTGGACCATTTGTCATGAGGATCACTTGGATGCTTGGGGGTCATCTTTGGAAGTTGCGGAGGAATTCATATTGATTATTTTAGAAAGATTGATTTTGTCTCCAGCAGCTACAGCAGTAAAAAAAAAAAAAAAAAAGGTAAAATCCTCAAGGTAAAATCCTGCACTAGACTTCAGATGTGAGCAAACTGTCTCCCTCTAGTGTCCTCTCTCTTCATTCTTTTCCATCATTTTCAAGCTAACATACCCCTCAAGCTGCAGGAAAAGGGGCCAGGCAGAAACATGCATAATTGACATCCCTATTTTAGGAATTAGCCCCATATCTAACAGTGGACCATACCTGCTCTATCATCTCGCCTATAATCATTTAACATTTCTGCACTGAGTCCATTTCGGCCAACAAGGATTAAAGAGAGATGAATCTTAGCAAATAACATTTCAGTTCTTCTCATCGATTCCTGTGTTTCCTGTGGGGCGGCTGTGTTTAAACCCTGTCAACTGATCATGATTTGGGAGGATTACCGGGATTGTGTGTCTTTTTGAGAAACAGTTTGAAATGAGATCAGTAGGAAGGATCTTCTTCTGATTAATGATTTCCCTTCCCATTATGCCTTCTGTAACCACACAGATGAGTTAATTAAACTGTGCCAGAGGCTACACACAGGTAGATGGACTGCTGTGATATTCAGACATCCACATTATTACACATTTCATATGAGAAAAAGAAACGGAGATATTGAGATTTAAGATTCTTCTATCCTAGAGGCTCCTCTGTGATTGTTAATTGTGCAAGGAGATTTTAGAAAATATTCAATCCTCGTTAAATGCTCCAAAGTAACTCAAGGTAGCATGAATTAGCCCGTGGTGCCCCAAAGGGCCCCGGATCATTGCTCAAAGTACCACAAAAAAAAAGAAAAAAATCACAGTCTTTTCAAGTAGGCAGAGGCAAAAGATCCAACACAAGTTTTTCCCAAATTGCCCAGAAAATGAATGCTTCATCACAGGAGAGGAAATCTGCATCTCCGACCTTGATGGCTCTCAATCGCACACACGGCTCTTTTTGGGCCAATCAAGCTCCTGCACAAGTGGATGATGACGACATCGTTTACCTGCTCCACTGGGCTGAGAGATAAGCTCATGCCCCTGCAGCTTCCTGGAACGTTCTGGCTGTTGCTTGCACGACTCCAGAGAGAGACGTGCGTGGCAGATGATGGAGCCGTGGTGTCACCTGTAGAGCAAAAACATGCAAAACCCTTCTTTTTTTGTTGCTTTCAAGAACTGAACATGGAACCAGGGCAGTCAGGTAAGTGTTTTTCTTACCTTGATTTCTATAAAAAGTAGGGATTACTTTATAAGTTTCGAATATGTGTTCAAGTGAATTTATAATTTTGCGAGTAGAACTCCTGTGACCGGATATTCTCCAGCCTAAAAAAGCACATCAGACCTTGTTTACACAAGCTAATATGGTCAGCTCCTTGGAAACATCTCTCTGAGGCTGAGAATGGTAAGGAAGCCTCTCAGGACAAACGGCTAAAGTGGCGATCTCCGTCTCCTGCCTCATTTCGTGTTTTTTAACCAGTCTTTTCTCACTTGTTTCATTTTTGCTCTCTGCCTTTTTTTCCCTAACTAGCTGCCACAACACATTCTCTCAGTTGCCAACCACTTCCATTCTGCAACCACTGACCTTACCGCTGACCTTGCCTTGTCTGTGCCATTGAGATGAGAGCGAGAGATACCACAACCTCACCCCACACCCCCGCCCACACCACCACCATGCTGCAGGGTTGAATTTTGCCTGTCTCATCAGTCTTTCCTGCAGCTGGAAAATGGTTTTATTTCTTTCTGATTTCTGTTCCCTTTTTTTTTTTTTTTTTGCCTCATCAGTGGCCAGACTGAAAAACACGGCTCTTGGCTCAAAGAGATATCGAGCTTTGGCATATAGACCAAGGCTGTCAATACAGATTAGGTTGATCAGATAAAGTTTATCTACAGCATTTGAACGTCCTTTGGTTGGGTACCAGCCTAATTCCGGGGCCACATTTGATAATGTGACCCAAGGATCAAAGCGGATCGAAATTGGTGCCATTGTTTTAGCTACGGACGGCCGGCAGTGGCCTTGTCAAAGGTAAGTCACTTTGTGTATCATTATGCGTGTTGCACAATAGCTCGGCTCTGTGATAACAGGAATTACAACATGTGCACTTTGGGTCACTGTTGGTCTGAGGCTCTTTAATGAGAACTTTTGGAAGTTTTTCATTGAAGGAAAAGATTTTATTTTAATTTACTCCATTTAAATATGACAAATTAAAAAGACAGTCTGCAAAAATCTGAATAATCTATGTTTGTTTAAAAAAGCTGAAAAAGTATTGAAAGTATGCAACAGGAGATAAATGATAATAATTGAGTCCTCCTATTTACCCAAAAGAGATGGTAGGAATGTCATTTTATTTTGAACCTAATATTATTGTAAATACATGTTTGGATTGGTGGAAGCTTTTAAATGCTGCACTTATCTCCTTCATCAGCTGATTTTGACAATCAGTCCAATGGAATGATTGTAGGATCGATGGAAGGCCAGGAAAACACAGGAATGATAATCCTTAAGTTTGCATCATTTTAACCATGCCAGAGCTAATCTTGCAGACAAACATACAAACATACAAAGCAAAATAATCCAAATAGGATAAAAAATTGGTCAAGGTATGGACTTGAACTCTGCTGTATCAGGTACTAGTCTCTATATTGTTGGTTGCTCCAGTAGAACTCCATGAGTCCTTTGCATATTTTTTATGCTCATTTCTAAAAAAAAGTTGCTTTTGCAACAATTAGACTTTTAAGTGTCTTTCTTCCAAATGACTTGAATCGTAGCTGCTTTTCCACCTTTTACATTTGTATTATTATTATTTGTATTATTATTATTAGCAGAGGTGAGTCTTGAAGATTTAATAAGTTAACTTAGGGCAAAAATCCAAAGTACAAAAAAATAAAAGGAACCAAAAATCCATAAAACTTCAGGGGAAAACTCACATAGGGAGCCTGTGATGAGGAAAAAGCAAAACATCAACAAGGAACCAGGACAGAGTGACTGCAAAGGTGGAGTATATAAGGTGAACAGAACAAAGGATGGACTAATGAGCTGACTAAGGAGCAGGAGTGAGTAGAACTAACTAGAGGGAAGAAAGAAGAAAAGGAATCAAGCACAGTGCCCATACAGAGAGTAACTAAAGACTGCTTAATTATAAGGGAAATTAAACCAAAGATCAACAAAACAGAATAACTAATAACTAAAAACTAAAAACTCAGAGTCCTAAAAGGGGAGAACCATGACAACATTAGCTTAAATAGACTTTTTAGGGTTAAAACATTTTAGGTTGCAAAGGAAAAACCTTTAATAAAGGAAGTGAGTTTCCAGTCCCTCACTGTTTATTTTCACTTTGTCTCACAAAACCTCTCCTCTGTTTGCTGATAGAACATATCCTGGCCACACAGCTGTTGGGAGAACAGAGACAGAGAGTGCTGCAGATGTGCATTAAAGTGATTAATGGTTGTCAGAACTACAGTTGGACAGATACAGGTTGACCGATCCCTGATTAATCTGCCTATTTGGAGTCTGATTCTTTAAGCCATATTTCTTTTTCTTCCTAAATAAATTGCACAATAATGAGAAATACTGTTTCTTTTAATTGGAACAAAAAATAAACAGCTATTATTACACTGAACAGCTGAATGCACAAAAAAAAAAATTTAGATATTGCACCCATGTATCGGACGATGCTGATAGAAGGAAGAAATAAAAAAAAACAAATATTGGCAGAAACTATCGTTTGGCCAGTGTATCAGAAATGGCAGGAAAATATTTGCTGATTTTTTAAATTTTTTAACCATACTTGTTTTTAGTTTTGCTAGAGTTTTTAAATACCAGCAGACTAGGCTCAGACAGAATGCTTTTGGAGGTCTGCTTAGGGAGCCGGTGTGTTAGATATCCAGGGTAATACTCTCATACAGCATGATTCATAGTTTCCATTGTGCAAATACCAATAAATGCTCACCCCATATATTTACACTGCAGCATCTGCCACTAACCAGGCTCATTTAGTTTAGGATATTTTAAGTCCACAATCATCCACACTGTGTAAGAACTAGAATACAAATCATTTCTGGTTAGCTAGTATTGATTTTTAAGAGAAATTGAAAATTATTGTGACTTTGAGGTACAAACCTCTTCCTAACTTAGCCTATGTTTAAACTTAACGTTTGATGATAAACAGTGTCAGTCACCACAAGAGGGCACTTGGAGCAAGTATATTCAAAAACAGCTCTAATTACATGTCTGTGCCCTCTTATGCTTATATATCTTACACTTAAATAGTCAAGATTTCTGCTATTTAAGAGGATATGTGCACAAATATGAAGCAAAACCAGGTTCACCAAGTTCACAGTGGCCTCTCTCCCTAAAAGCAAGGATAGTGTGCATTCTTAAGATTGCAGAGGGAGGAGCTGAGACGGCTGACCTAGGGTTTTTAGAGTCTTTAGACTTTTTTTTCTCATATTACATCTCAGAGAAGATGTACAGTTGCAGGTAACTTACAGCTTCTGCAAAGTAGGCAGTTTTGTGTCCTATAAAACAGTAGAAAATCAACCTGTTAGCAACAAAGATGTTCAAAGCAAAAACACACCATGCACTCCAACAATCACTGCATGTGTTATCGGGGTAATGCATGCCTTTTTAAAACCTGTCTGTATAGGATTGTCAAAGAAAAGGTGAGGGTAAATTAAATGCTCAAGAACACAAGAGGGCAGTACAAAGAAGTACATCCAGAGTGAGTCTTATTGGATGTGGCTGGAAGTGAGAGGGAAACTCACTGAAAACAAGCTCGGGTGGTGAGATGAAGAGGGGAGGCATGGCAGCAGTAAATGATGCTCGCCCTCTACACCTTGTCAGTTATTAGGAGAAGCCAGAGGAGAAAGCTGACACTACTTTGTGCTGTCTACAGAGAAAATAATTGGCTTGCAGGCCAGCTTGCTGGCACCTAAAGCATTTGGAAGTGATGTTGTAAAGTTGCACACCAGAAAAAAGGGCAGACAGGGAAAAAAGAAACACATACATGTGGTGAGGCATGCAGAAGTTTTGGTACCGCTGAGATTTGCTCATACTGATTTTAAAAGAGATAAGAGCTGCCCTTTAAATGGCATATAGTTATGTTACTATCTGTGCAAATTTAGACTGAGAGTAGGAAAAATATCAACATATAAAGGTTTGGAGAATTAGTAGACTTCAGATTGTGTTGAGATTTTTAGAGCTGTGGGTGGTTCACATTTGTTTAAAATTAGCATTTTGGGCAAAGCCTGTATGGAAGATTCAATTTAAAGTTTTTCTTAAGTTTTTATTTGTGGACAAATGTCTATCATTGTGAAAGTAAAATGATTAATGCCTATGAGGTATAAGGCTGTGAAAAATACAAACTAAGGTTAGTCTTTTTTCTCATACATCTACAAAATGAGGAAGTGTTTCACAGATTCTTATTCTTAGTTTCTCTGAAGGATAATTAATCCAAACTTTATTTTAGAGTAATAAACTTCCAAAGAAAGACCCTGCACTCTTTCTTTTTTTCTGCATTTTCGACAAAAGTCTTAGATTTAAAAGCAGAGCCGACCTTGGACTAAGCAAGTCGAGTTTCCATTTGATCCCTTGATGCCAAAAATTAAATAACTTCACACAGATTTCACATATTATAGTTTTAACTTTATTAACTTTAAAAATGAACAAGCATACTTTTAAGTTTTTGCTTTTGGCAATGAGTGAAAAGACCAGTCCTTACTAAACATTTGAAAGAAATCAGAAGTTTCTGTCATTTAGAGACAATGAATGCCATCTTTATGTAAAAATATTAATTATTATCACTATTATCACTATGATTCAAAGGGCGTTCTAAAGGTGTGCATATTAATTTATGGACTGATGATATACAGGCAGGACAAGTTTATTTGTATCGCACAAATCAGTACATGGACAAGTGCTTTACATGAATGAGATAATGAAATAGAAGAAAAATAGAGCAGCATAAAAAACATGTGTAAAAATAATAATAATAATATTAATAATTGGACCTCAACCATAAACTAATAAGTTCTCAGTTAACAGTTAACAGTTCAACAGTCAAAGGCAGCTCTAACAAATGGGTTATTTTACTTTATATGCTTAAAAGATCTCAGATTATTATGCTATAACTACTAGAAAACTATTATCACAGGCTTTCTGTGCACACTCTCTCATCTGTACCTCTCTGTTCCACATTCTCCTTGGTGGTGATTGATTTGCCAAAAGGACTCAGTGAATAGGTGATCAGCAGATATTTGATCTGTTCTGGTTCTAAGTTTTTGTGATCTAACTAGTTTAATTATGCTTACCAGATGCCATCACCAATCTCATGTCTGTCTCCATCATCCAATGCCTGCTACCTTCTCCATTAGGTCATATAGTAAAACAAGTGATAATTAACACAAGTAAATAGAATTTTTATAATAAATGTTTTTCAATGGAGAATAACTTTGTATGAATTTGCTGCTCCCACATTTCCAGCTAGCCTAGACCAACCTATTGTCTTCCCCTCTCTATCCTGAAGCTTTCTCCTCTTCTTCTCTTTCTCTCCATCCTCACAGCTGAATGACTTTCATTTTGTATAAAGGGGCTTTTGAAATTACAGCAGTCAAACTACAGATAAAATATTTGATATTAATTTCAAATGTTATCCTTATTGGATATCAGTTACTGATTGGGCGCTGCATCTGATCAGAGTTATTAGATTCATCACAGCCACTCTGAAGTGTTATATACAAGTGATATTTAAATCCTTTGATGCTTTCAAGTTCAGTAATCTTGCTTTTTTTTGATTCACTATAAATGATTACTGTCAACATTAAAATTAACCACATTGTAGTTGTCATGATCTGTTGTAAATATTAATCATTAAGGAGACCTCACAATGCAACACTTTTGCATTTGACTCTGTTTCTCAGTGATAGACTGGATTGGCATGCCAATTTATACAATAAACTTACATCTGTGTGTCAATATTCAAAATCTTTTTTTTTTTTTTATTAAATTTTCCAGATGAATATACAAAAATTTACATAAAAGAACAAATCCCCACCCTTCCCTTGCCCTCCCAGAACAGCACATCATAGAACAATATTTAAAATCTTTTAAAGCTAAAGCTCACAGAACTGACAACAGTATAACAAAACAAATCCTGAACAACAACAAAAAAACTATTATACACTAAAACAATATTTTTTTCCCAATACATCCAGGAGCAGCTCTGCCTTATTTCCTCTAAAATGTCTTTCTTCTGTACCCCCTTCAGAGATCTGCAATCTTTACAATCCTAAGAGCCATTTTTCCATTAAGTCAAGCTAAATAAAGCTGGTTTTGAGCCGCAACTGTTTAAAATGACAAGTTATTACTAAATATCTACTATGGTAAAGGTCATTGTTATGGAGCTACCATTTTATTTTAATTTTAAAAGTGATAGATACAAATTAACTAAAGGTTAGCATTAGAAAAGGCTGAACTCTCCTGTCCAGAAGGAAACCTTTGGTTTCTTCTTATTCCCTTTGCTCCCTTAATGCGGAACCAATACTCAAACGCTTATTTTCCTGATTTCATAATAATGATAATTATGTTTTTGGCTTGAATCTGAGACATTGAAGCCATTTCCCAGCTCCATCACAGAGCAGCTAGGATCGGCAACACCTGACCTCCATCTCTGGTGTCTTCAACCTCTTTGGTGCAGAATCATTTTATGCCAACATCGACATCCTAACCAGAATTAAATGTTTATACATATATTTTGGACCAATGACAATTAAAACAGCTTTAAACAAAATAAACAACTATTTTTATTCTATTTTTGTCAATGAAATTAATAGGCCTACTTTTATTCTACACAGAAAATGTTCTTGTTAATGAAAAAGTTATAGCTATGACTTTCATGGTTTAAAAATAAAGAAAAACTAAACTGTTGTAAAAGGGAGTGATTATGTTTTCCTCTATAAGATAATATGTTATAAAACACATTTTTATTAAATAATGAGATCAAAACTTTATTAATAACCTGCACCTTTTATATCACCTACTTTATATAAAACCGTTTATAAAATTTGCTGAATCTTAAAATTTCAGGCAAACATTTTTGAGAGCCGTTGTGAAAGGTCCAAAGAGCCACTTGCAGCTCTGGAGCCACAGGTTACAGACCCTATAGTAAAATCTCTATGGCCTTACCCAGACCCTTACCCAAAACCTACTAATGATGAACACTTATCTAAACCTTATCTAAACCTGTCCTGAATCAACCACCTGATGAGCCCCAATCCTATCCGGGGCCACTCCAGCCAACCACAGCGGCCACAAGACAAACAGCCTCTACTATAACCCCATGAGCATTCCAACAGGGACACCCATCCATAGGGCATAGTGCTAATGCAACAAATCCCCCCTTACCATGGGGGCACACCTCCACCAAAGAGGTTCACCGCTGAAGGAACTTACCATAGGAAAAGCATGCAACAAAATAGATGCACCTCCAAGCCCTGCAACCACAATCTCTGCCTCCCTACCCCTAAACCAAACACCCCCAAATCATAATCAGGGTGTAGGACTGCGGTTGATCAGCAACATCCAATAGGCTGACTGGCTGTGAGAGCAAAACATGTGGTTTTAAAAGTTTTTAACAAAATCAGACCCAAGTTTTGTTTGAAGGAAAGAGAATAAAATGGTATCTACAACAGGTTCAACCTTGATATGGACCTGTGCTTACTCACAGGAGACCTTTCAGTGGCTGGAGGGGAGAAAAACCCAGCGAATACTGAAAGCGAGCATCTATAACTACAACCCCCACAACTGGTGCTTTCCGAATGGTGTAAGATGAAGATGTCACCATGACATGTCCTTCACACCATTAAAAATGTCTTGAGAAAAGCTGTGCTTGTTGTCCCAAGGAGATGATTTAATGGAGCTGAGAGGAAATTAACTGTTGAATATTCTGCTGAGAAATAAACTATAAACCAATGTGTTCCGTGATTATATTTAAGAAGTCATTTTTCTGACTGTCGTGAAACAGAATTAGACTTTTAAACCCGTTTTTTTTTTTTTTTTTTTTTTTTTGGGAGGAGACCATGCAGAGTGACCATGGAAGCCCAAAATAAAGTAATTTGGACGCATGGACCGTGCAGACACATCAAGAATGATTCAAGCTTAAATTGTTCAGTAAACTTTGGCTTTAGTTTAAGGATGCAAACAATGAAAGCTGGAGAAAATGTTGATAGACAAACGCAGCCTTGTTTTCAGGTCATAATGTTGACAATAACTGTTGGCAGGTGTAAACTCATGGAAAAAATTTTGCTTCTGTTGGATATCTATGGGAGATATTTTTTTAAATGTAAGATTTATTTATCATTTTAATAATTAGAAAGTGGAACAATGGAGAAAAAGTGTCCAAAAGACTTCTATCCCCATTGGATTGTCACACAACCCAGACATACAGTATATACATTAAATGGCCTTTAAAACAAAAAGCTCTAGAAACATTGGTAATAAAAAGACATTTTGAAGAAAAATAAACTAAATAAATGATAACCCCCTCTCAAAATTACCAAACCAAACTAAACACCTTACACTGCAAAAAAATTTAATCTAAATAAGTAATTTCCTCCTTAAAATAAATGTATTTTTTCTTGAATTAAGTATTTAAGTGGGACACTTTGCCAATGGAACAAGACAATTTACACTTAAAATAAGAAAAAACAATTGCATTTTCTTATTTCAAGTGCATAATATCTAGATAACTTATTTTAAGAGTAAAAATACTCATTCTATTGGCAACTCATCTTATTTACCGGCTCAAATTAAGGGTAAATACCCTTAATTTAAGACATTGTTACTCATTTTAAGATCGTTTTTGCAGTGTATTGTGTGTGGGAGAAAGAAAATACAAAGATTAGAGGAAGAAACTCTGTAGTTACAGGGCTACCCCTAGTTTCATTGATATGACCAAATCCTGAAAAGGTAACCAGACTTTAGAAAACATATTTTCCTCTTAGCGAACATCTGATTTTTCCAGTTTCATAAAGGATCTTTTTTGTCCAGTGGAGCAGTGGGTAGCGCTGCTGCCTTGCACCAAGAAGGTTCTGGGTTCGATTCCTGGTCCAGGTTCTTTTCTGCATGGAGTTTAGACGTTCTCCCTGAGCATGTGTGGGTTCTCTCCGTGTACTCCGGCTTCCTCCCACAGCCCAAAAACATGACTGTTAGGTTAATTGGCTTCTCTAAATTCTCCTTAGGTGTGAGTGTGCGCGTGAATGATTGTTTGTCTCTGTGCACCAGGGTGTACCCCGCGTCTCACACAGCTGGAGATAGGCACCAGCAGCTTATATGACCCTGGTTGGGATAAGTGAGACAGAAAATGGATGGATATTTTATCCAGTGGGAGTTTGTGGGTGGATGAGTGTCATTCTAATCCATTAAAATGGCTACAGACATTTATTTCCTCATAAAATGGATTTTTATACTATTTTTACATGATATTATTTACATTATTTGTGCAATATGCTTTAAACCTGCCATTTTAACTGTAGGGACAGGTTAGATCTCTACTCTCAGACATTTTTTCTCAGCATTTTAAAAGTCTTGCCATGTTGTGAAAAGTAAATGCTGCTATTTAGTCAGTAATTGTGGACAAAATCCAACAATAATCAGAGTGTTGATTGCTTCAAGCATAAACTTTATTCAACATTGTAGAATCTTAAAGAAGTTTCAAACAACAAACCTTTTAATTCCCTGGCACCAATTGTCCTTATTTTTATCAAATGCAGCCTGCTGTGTTGTGATGCATGCCTTATTATTTTGGCAACGTATGCTTCTTTATGCAAATGCTCGCTAAATTGTAAAAAATCTGCAGCATGGTGGATCACAGCTGTTTAATGCAATCAGGAGCTTTTGAATATCTTAGCATTTCTCTATGCCTTTATGCTCTGCAGTAAAACACCAGGAAGTTTGCATTCCTCGAACGTTCAGTCGCCATGCAGATGATTTTCACGAGCGTCAGTGAATCATGAAGGACACTTAAGTCTGAGATGTGATCAAAATACGCAAGGGGAGCTCGGCACTCGCTGTTCATTAGATATATTACCCATTTGTTTGCCCTCTGCTCGACAGAGTCTCTGTTGCTTCCTGTTACACTCATGTCATTACAAATGTATACATCTGCCCGGGGAAAAGATTGCTCCTCCTCAGAAGGATGAAATAAGACAGAGGATACATGCAAACATAAATTATGGACTTCCCTGTTTTTTGTTGTTTTAAAAAAAAAAACATTGCATTTAATAAATCTTTAAAAATAAAAAAGAAATAGATTTCTGTTAAGAAAAAACAACAACAAAACAAGCAGAAAAGCATTCAATGCAAAAAGAATTCTGTAACTTGAGAGAAAGAAAAAGAGCCTTAAAATACAATGTGGAGCACAAGTAACAAACAGCCCCTTTGTGCAGCTGTGGTGGAAAGTCAAGGGACTCAGCTCCACAGCAAACTGTTTGCTGAATGTATAGTGCCATCATGTGCTTAGCTTTATTCATTACATTCATTTGAATTTTTTTTAGATACAGTATTAAATCGATCTTTATATCCACATGTCATAAAAGTCAAAGAACGTCATACTCTTCATAAAAATGGGGAGGTTATTTACAGTGTAAAGGTAAAGAGTGATCCAGAGAAGGTTGTTGGGAAGAAAAACAACAAATTGTAGCTGGGGAGGGGGTCATCTGGGTTTTATCTTTGTCAAATTGCAAAGGCTGAGAAGCATTCATCAAAAACGGAGCTAATGAGGCTGAAAAGCTGATGCCGACCGGCCGCAAACTCTCAGTCTGCTCGCATTAATTTTCTGGTGATATTCTGCTTGGGTTTAATGACACTTCCATCATTAAAGTTAGTTCAGATCCCTCCCCCTAAAAATAAAAAACCCTCCAAACTGTTTTAGATTCCACAGCACCCACGTTGACCTTCAGATATATTCTGATGATAAGCAGATTTCAAAAACTCTTTTGGTGTTCATTGAAAGAATTTAAGGAATTTTCACCCTTAAATTAGACTAGAATGAGATGTAACTGATAGATCCACAGGAGAAAAACATTTCAAAGCCACTAATAGCAGTGCCATGAGACCAGTTTGTTGCTTTGAAGTCATAGTTAATGATGAAAGATAAGTTTTAGGTCAGTGAATGCAAACATAATGCCTCACACCTGGATTTGAATAAAGAGCTTAAAGGCAGATAAGGAATAAAGTTAGAAACAAGTGTAAGTTAGGTTAAAAAACATCTCAAATATCATGATTTATTTACATATGGCTGTATACTACCTAAACAGAGAGTGTTTATGAGGGGAGGGAGTCAAGAATTTCAAAGTAATTGTGGGGGAGCTGCATGGATCCATAGCTCAGGTGGGAGAATCTGCTGAAACAAATCAGTTTTGCACCACACAGATTACAGGAAACAAAAGGCACTGCTGAAAGTAGCCAAAGGTCGTATAGAGGACAAAGCATACATGCTTTGCACTGTACCCTAAATAAACGCACAATGGTGCCAGCATAATTATGTATGGATGTATTTTTTCAGCTTTTCATCCAACTTTGTCCAGATGAGCAATACTACTGCTAAAAAAAAAGCTTTCTAGATCTGCAATGCATGTGGAGACATACAGCAGAGCACTTGTAGTTGCAGCTGATAAGAAAGTAGGCCCTGTGAGGCTTTGACTTAAGAGGGCTGAATCATAAGCATGCAAAACTAGTTTAAATTTTCCTTGCAAGGAAAATATGAAAACCGCATCCTTTTTTCACTTCACTTTTAAGCAGAGCTTTTTTTCCCCCCAGTATGCTGAAGTCCTAATAAGACACATTAAAGCTTGCGGAAATAACATGACAAAGAATAAGAGTAGAAGTAAAAGCGAGGGATAAACTACCTGGTTCCATCTACTTTAAATCCATTTTGATGGCACCAATTTGAACTATATGTAGTCAAAAATATGGTTTTAAGAAATCTTTTCAATGTAAACATGGCTCTTATAGATGTAACAATGGTTCCATTGTAATCTCCCTTGTGCTTTATTCATTTTTTATTTAATTTCCATTTTTCCCTTAACTCTTAATGCCCTATGTCAAAAGAGATGAGGCCAAATGAGAGGCAGAAGCCTAAAGTTGTGAAAGACCCAGAGTAAGGAGCAGGCTGGAGCAAGAGCTGGGCTGCTGTTTCTGATGCCACCAGAAGGCGACTGATTGTGTCTCCTCACGCTCCTGGTGCGGAGAGTTGCTGTCCTCTTTGTTTGGGTGGAGGAGGCCTCTGTTATAAAAAATCGATCGGAGGCCGGCTCCACGTCGTTTCCTTTAGATGTGTCAGTAATGAGACTTTTGTCAGAGAAATGGGATGAGTCCGCTGTGTGGAGTGAGTCTGAAGTTTCCTTTGTGCCAGAGATGAGATGATCTATTGTCTCCAGGCTGCCAGTTCCAGCCAAGTGATTAATTGTTAAGGTGGAAATGCCGATAGGCATTTCTGTGAAGGCATGGTGCGGTGTGTTTAGAGCTTCTCTGCGGGTTTGGGGCGTGCTGTGGAGAGCGTGAACAGACCAGAACCACTGGGTGACGCTCTCTTCAGCCGATATGGAGCTCAGATCTAAGGTACCGGCTTCCAGAGGAGGAAGGATGAAGGAGTCCAAGTTCCAACCTCCAGTCCTGCTAGTGTGCGTCCCTCCACACACAGGCTGAGTGTGGCAGGGGCAGCCCAGGACAAGCACAGAGGTGCTCTGAGTCCAAGACTGTAAATAGTCAACATCAGCATAAAGGTGGCAGGCCCACGGATTGTTTCCTAGAGTTATAACTCTAAGGGAAATCATCTTGTCCAAAACTCCAAAAGGTAGTGAGGAGAAGCGGTTAGCATGCAGGTAGAGGTGAGATAACCTTGGGAGTCGGTCGAGAGAACCCGGCAGCACCTTTCCAAGCAGGTTGTGAGACAGATCTACAGTCTCCAGATGTGCAGGCAGGTTTGTTGGCAAGGTCCAGAAGTGATTGTGGCTGAGATTGAGCATGCGTAGATTAGTCAGGGTGTTATTAATGAAGATGACTCTCTCTAGCTTGTTGTTGGAGAGGTCGAGGATCCGCAGGTTCCACTGGTAGACCGTGTCGTTCTTGTCCAACAGCTGGATGTGGTTGAAGGAGGCGTGGAGCTCCCAGAGAGACCGAGGCAGAGCTTCAGGCAGGCGTCTCAGCCTGTTGTGGGATAAATCCAGGACACGGAGGTGGGTGTATGAGGTAAGCCTGCCATCCAGATGGAGAGGCCGGTTGTGGGACAGGTTGAGGGAGAGGATGTTATGTTGCAAACCATCGGGGAGCTCTCTCAGGCTCTTCCGGAAACAGTCCACCTCTCTGTGGCTACGGCTGCAGGAGCACATGGAGGGGCACACGGCCAGGACGCGAAGCCCGAGCAAGAGCACGAGCACGAGCTCCAGGAGGGCCTCATTAAGAATCAGCTTGGACAGAGCAGGCCTGCTGAGGGAAGAAAAAACGAAGAGGAGAATGTGATTATATAAGGAGCTGAATGAGCAAAACACAGCAAACTACTGCTGATACAACAAACACATCATAAGGTATACATTATGTCCTTTCATACAACAGAATAACAACAAACCTGAAATGTAAAAATATTTTTTTAACTACACTGAAGAATATCATCCATAAAAAAGGGAGGATAAGCCCCTGCAGTCATTTTCATTGTTATCAGTTTGTTTTCAGCCATCAGTGGAGTCAGTCGCATGCTCTCAGAGGAGGAAAACTAGCCCAGTACATGGATTTTAGTAACGGCTCCACCAGGACTCATCCATGAGCTGCTCCAAAGACACAGCCGACAGCTACTGCAGTGTTTTTTTCCCTTCTTCCCTGCAAGCCCAGGGTGTGGTTAAATGTGTGCAAGAAGAGTCTTTAAATGTGTTCAGAACTCACCTCCTCATCTTATCATTCCAGTCACTTTTCTCTGCTCCTTTTTGCTGCTCAGCACCTCTTCTGTCTCCTCTCTGCTGCTTTCAAGCTCGGGACCAGCTGGTGCTCTGCTGAAGGTGATTTTTTTTTTCTTCCTCTGTATCTATCTTAGAATTTGACCCTTGCTCCCTTGTCCAATGCAGGTGTTTTGCCCTAACTTTCATGCAGTCCAGTCCCCTTTTCTCCTCCCTATGGAAGCTGAGAGTTTACCACTGCATCTTATGGATCTTTCGGGTTGGCGCGATCAGGCACTGCAGACTCTGGATTTACTGTGTGCAGTGAAAGTGCGAGGGGAGGGGTGGCGTGTTAGCAGGGAGAAGTATTGGGAAGGAGAAATGGAGCGAATAATGGAAGGGCTCTCTGCATACAAGAATCCCACTAGGGAAACTCCTTAGTCCCTTTTAAATCTCTCGGCTTTAAAGATCTACTCCTGTGTTCCGAATAACAGCTAATGTTTAGTTTAGTTTAACTGGATGTTTGTACTTAAAATAAAGACTGTTATCAGTTATCTGCTCAATATAAATCATGCCTCTCTAAAGAACCCCAGTGGAAGTCGATGAAGGGCTGTAATTGGCTTTAAATGTAGAGGCTGCCACAAAGAGCCGTGAGATTTATTACAGAGGACTCTCCTCCTCTGCAGCACCCCACCTGTCATCAGCAATACAGCCAAATCTCCATCTTGCACTGCATTGCTGCACTTCTGCCTCCTGGTTACATGAGGTCCCAGTACTGTGCCCTCCCAAAGCTTTCATACCCTTTGAACTTTTATCACATATCATCTCGAGGCACTTTACAGGGTCAGCCAAGTCACACAAACGTTTGTTAAAACGTTTCGATTTAATGAAATCCATTGGATTGTATTGAATGGTTGATTTGCAGCTTTCACTCCCCCTGGAGCAGCGGACAGTCGCTTACATTGTGTCATTGCATTGACTTTGCAGCAATCCCTCATATTGAGCATGCATGTCGCGACAGCAGAGTGGAAAACAAAAATGCAATTTATAATCAGAGTGAAAGGCCTTCTAACACAACCAACTTGGTGTTTGAGAGGACAGAGCAGAGACACAAAGCTCTGATCAGGAAGTAATCTCTATGAGAGTGCAAAGTTAAAAGCTAATGGCAGTAGCAGCTTCGTCACTGATTTCCTCTAAGAAGACGATGCAACCAATTAGAAGTCTTTAGGATAATAAAAAGAGCACATACAGTTAGTTGCATAGCCACCAGCTATGTCTGATCATTGAAAGATGAGTGGCAACAGATAAACAGTGTCAAGGAAGATGGCTTTGGTCATTTTAAAGAGTTTTATATTAGTTCAAATCAGCAAAAATTGGAGGGTTTAAAAAAAAAACATAATATAACGTAATGTCATCAGAAAAACACATATTGATGGATTCTTCTGTTTAACGCTGCTCTCTGAGGCTTTTTGATAGACCAAGGATACAGATGTAAAGAAGTTGCGAAGTATGGCAGAACTGCAAACTAGTTACACAGAGCATCTATCAGGAAAAAACAACTTTGAGCTTCTTGGAAGGAGCCCAACATAACTTTTGAGTGAGTGCTAAATGGTTTATGGCCAACAGATTCCAGTTCAGTAATGATACATTTTCTTCATTCTCCAGGGATTCCTGTGGAGGACCACAGATGGCCAACAGATTCCAGTTCAGTAATGATACATTTTCTTCATTCTCCAGGGATTCCTGTGGAGGACCACAGGGCTCAGTGTTTTTTGGCCAATTATCTCTAACTCTTTCTTCATGGATTCCCTTGCGAAAGTATTTGGCCTCCTTGAACTTTATGACCTTTTGCCGTATTTCCGGCTTCAAACATAAAGACATGAAAGTGCAATTTTTGTGAATGAACAAGTGGGACACAATCATGAAGTGAAATTTATTGTATATTAAAAATTATTTGGGGGAATAAAAGACAGAAAGACAGGGTATGTAAAATTAGTCGTCCCCTTTACTTTCAGAAATTCAGTGAGGATCTCTGATTGATCCAATGTTGACCTAAATGACTGATGATGATGACAAATAGAATAAATCTGTGTTTGATCAGGGGTCCGTTTTAAGCAAGTTTACCAAAAACTTGAAGTTGTCTAAAGCTAAAAACTGGGAAACTAGGTTTGGGAATTGATAAGATTTTCACAATTGCGATTACCCTATCCATTCCTTGAAACGATTTGATTCCTTATCAATTCTCTTATCGATTCTGTGAAACAATGAACTTGGTAAGTGCACGGTGACATTCATCTATCTTCGCTGGAGACTTTCTATTTCTGCCTGTCTCTGTGAAAAAACAGAAGGCAGTAAACGGGAGCTGCCAGCCTCTGAGCCAGCCAGGCTACACGTCTCGTCACAGACATCTAAATCTAATGGAGAAGGCATCTGTTTTATGAAAAAGCATTACTGTACAATTTCAGGAAATAAACTCCTCTCACCCTGATTTAAATAAACGAGCGTCACCTTTCTCTCTCTCCCTGAACTGCGGAGCAACTTCATAGCATGTTTAATAACCCCAAAGAGAGGTCGGAAACTGGTTTATTTCCAGAAATGGCATCTGATTTACTAGTAACCACATTAAGCACAGCCAGTGATATAAAACTAGTTGCCTTCCCTGCTGGTCGTAACTTTAGCTTCTGTCCGGAAACATAAAAAACACAGCATTCGTTAAAGCGCCTCGCTGCCATCTTTCTCTTTCTTAAAATGAAACCAAACTTTGACATCACCAACTTACACCTGGTCACGTCGTACTTGCTTACTGAATGCCGTGTGCGTAACTTGCGTAAAAAGCGTGACGCAAGTCTTGCTGCCCAGCGCTAGGCTCTGGTGCTGCCAGGAACCGTTAAGAGAACCATTAAGCGAGTTGCCAAACGGTGCCATGGAATTAGAACACACGGAACCGGTTCTGGACAGCAACCGGTTTTCGATTCCCATCGCGGAAACTCTGACTGTTTCAGTCATCATAGTAACATTCTCCCCAGAGCTAACCTGGTCAGCAGCAGGTTTTCTTCTCCTCAGCCAATCATGCTGTTTTATTTCCTGATTTAGTCCAATTTTTGTTGTAGTTTTGTTACACACATCTTGCATGTCCGTTTGAGAAGGATCTTATTAAAGAATAATCGGCACTTTTTCATAGAGAATTAAATATTTATAGGGAGAGGATCTGCAACTCAGTTGAGAGGGCATGAGATTAAGTACTGTAATCTCAAAACAAGTGTTTTTGGTTTGTTTAATATAGATGTGAATCCTTTCATTTTTATTTAGTTATTTTTACATGAAGAACTACTGAAATAATTTTCAGATTACACGGGGGAAAATTAATTATTTTATGGTTGGGATTAGGATTCGCTCAATGATAACTACCTAATGAGCCTACTGGCACAATCTGAAACCATTCTATGGGACTGATAGCTGCTTATAACAGCCATTTATTGGGATGATAACATCCAAAGCAAACGGCTACTTTACTGTGTAAAAGACTGAATCAACATGAGGATTGACATGTTGATTCAGTCAAGGGTGCTGAATAATTTTGTACAAGCAATGTTTCATATTTTTATTTATTTAAAAAGTTGAAAATATTCAAAAACTCTCAATCCACTTCATGATTGAACTTGGTGTTGATTTTGTTGGAGGAACCAGCTCTCACATCTTCATCAGCTAGTATTTCAGCTTTAACTTAAATAATGAAGACTTAAAATATGAGTAATATACACATGTTTGTGGTAGTAATGAGTCAAAAAGAGAACAAAGTAAAAAAAAGTATATGAACTAAACTGGTGCAAAGCACAATGAAGGCTAAAGCTGGGACGACTTTACCTGTTTTACAGCACTTTTTTTAATTCATGCAAGACAAGGAGAGGCTTCAGCTTTATCTAGTTTTTTTCATACATCTGCTCAACAAAGCCATACACTAAATATAGCATCCATTTGCAGCCTGCTCACTACTTCCTCAGCCACTTCTCTGTGCGCTTCCAGCCAACCCCCCGCCTGCCTAAATGCTTCTAGTTGCTGCTTCACCAAGACTGAAACTCATGTATTCTGTCACTGCTCCTTCCTGCAATCCTCAAAGTCAAACTCTCCATATCAGTCTGCATGCCATTGTCAGTTTGAGCCGTGTTGTCAAAAAGCATTCGGATAAGACTCCTGCTGAGTTATACTTTCCATGGGCTCCCTGTTATTTGGTGCATCTGCATTCGATCGGTTCACTTGCACGAAGCTGCCCAAACAAAGCTTTGTGGTTTCTACCCCAAGCTGTTTATTTAAAGCTTTTATTAAAAGGTAAAAATCTATCGTTGTCACAAGAGGAGAGATAAAGAAAATTCTACACATGACAGCCGAGAAAATGCCTGTATTTGTTTTTTTTTTTAAAGAGTCTGCCTTTTTGTTGGGCTGTGCCAGCTCTGGCTGCTTTCTAAAGGAGCTGTGTGGCACAGCCTAAAAGGAGCTCATTCTGCGCTTGCTAATCACACTCATCTCCAATTCACTTTTTCACTGCTCCCTTCGTTTTACTGGCTTATAGTGCCTTGCAGAAGCATTCAGAACCAGGGAACTTTTCCACATTAAATCCAAACACTACAATACGGGAGAGAAAAGCACAAATGCCTTTAAGTTTCTTTCTTTCCTTTCCATGCTTTTCACAGGCATCCTTTATTTTTAATGCAGCTGCAGGTATTTCAGCATATCAGTGTCAGAATTCCAGATTCAGAAATTGCAGAGCAGTTTTTGACACAGTTAGATTTAGATCTGGACTTTGACTGGGCCTTTCAGCACAGCTTTCCTATTAGTTCCTGTCAGCAAACATAGTGGCAGTTTGATTGTAGGCCGCTAAGCCAAACTTTTTTAAGCGCACAACCAAAAACCACATGACAAATTGTGAAGCATTTCAAGGTGACACGGACACAGACAGAGCTTGTGCAACCCAATAGGAACTGAGAATAAAGAGTAATCTTCCTGTTTAGGAGCCCATACAAAACCCAAGATACGCATTTATTGGTCTGGTTTGGATTCTAAATAAGGAAAAAGTGACCAACTGAACAAGTTTTTCAAATTTTAATTTCGAAAAGGCACAAATATACAAGCATGGTAGAGATGGATTGTTTTTGTTTAGTCCAGGGTTAAAATCACATATATGCACTATTAGATTTAAAGGAATCGAGAAGTAGCTAAAAAAAAAAAGGACAAGCCAAAGTTATATTGAGGAGATGGGTAAATTTAAAACTCAAAGTGCAGATTCTATGGCTCCTTCTGTGGTCCGGCCGTGTCCTCGGAAGAGGAAGCTGGTGGAGCCGCTGTGGTTCCCTCCGAGCTGCTGGCTTCCTCCTCAGGCTTTGAAGGTGAACTTTCCACAGGGGCTGCAGGTGTCACAGCTTTCTGTTCCTCCTGCGGATCTCCAGCCGCCTTCTCTTCTCCCTTTTTCTCTTCCTGTCCAACTTTCCCTCCATCTTCCTCAGTGGCCTTGTTGTCATTCTCCTGATTTGTTTCCCCAGTCTCTGTCAGTAAGAAGCAGCTTTCTTTAGCGTCTGGCTGCGACTCGGCTTTGTTTCCATTTTCCATTTTCAAGCAGCACTTAGAGTTGCTGTCGAGGCTGCTGTTGCAGCTCAGGGTCTTCAGGCGTCTTTTCAGCTGGCAAACCTTACAGGCAAGCGCCAGGGTAGAAAGAAGGAGGATGAGGAGGACTAAAATCAGTGGAGCGAAGACTATCAGCGTAAACTTAAAATTCTTGTTCTGGGGATCTAAGAACGCAAAAGGTGATGGGGTGGTAGTAATGGTGGTGGTGGTAGTAGTGGTGGGGGTGGTCTGGGTTTGGGCATCCGTGGCCATCAATGAGGTGCTGATGGTTGTCCCTGAAGAAACTGTTTCTCCAGAAAAAGTTTGGACAGCTGTATTACCATTATCTTTTGGATTATCGGTTAAAGTTTCGGTTATTGATGCAGTCCCAGATCCTTCAGAAGTTTGACCTAATATTGTTGGAATAAACAGCAACAAGCCAAGAATCTCAGCAGCACGAAGCAGGTCCTTCATGTTGGTTTCTAAAAAAGGAAAACGGCAGAAAAAAATCAAGATTGAAATAAACTTCTATTACAACAATGTTTGAACACAACTTAGATAACTTCATTATATCTGTAGAAGAATAGGATAGAAAAAAAACATTAATTGATAAAACATTTTTTTGTTAACTTGGATTATAAAACAATATCTAACCCTGTTGTAATATTAAAGAGGGATGCCCCACACAAAATCAAGTATTAACAACTTTTACCAGCTGGAACAACTTAATCCTGGCGCTTGCCTGTAAGGTTTGCCAGCTGAAAATCTCATAAACAAACTCATTTTTTCAAATTTTTCAAGTCTGATAATTGTGATTAAAAACAAACTTAACATTGAATTAAAATATAACTGAAAGGATTTCACCAGTTTGCCTTCTTCTCAGTATTTTTCCTATTAAAGGCGGAAAAATGGCTGCTTCTATAATTTAAATGTGAGATTTATGCAGCTGGTTTAAAATTAAGGGTTAAAAACTGTGACATGAAGGTGCAGATATAGATGGACATATTGAGGATGGTACATTTATAATGTTTCATAATGACGATATCTGTCTTTGCATCTATAACTTTAGTTTATTCTAGACAATAAATCATTTTACCCTCGAAAGCATTCCGTCCTAAGAAGTTAATCAGCTAATTTCAAATGTTGATCAAAGAATTGGTTATCAAGTCAATATAGGTAATGATTCTTTAGCTAACTTTAACCATACTTACTGGGTTAAACTCATGACCCAGAACTGGATGGAGGTATTTTAATATAAAAATTTTATTTTTTATTTTTTTTTGACTGAGATGTGATTTAAAATATTTAAATAGTTTCAAGCACTTTTAATATTCTGCAAAATATTTTTTTCTTATATTATTTCTGGCTTTTTCTAAGACTTTTTTTTAGGTATATTTGGATTTAGCTTGCCAAGAAAGAAGGTGAAAAGAGAAAAGGTACATGCAGTACATTCGGACCTCAGGGTCCTGCAGGGCGGACTTATATCCTGGGTAAAGGATGCACCTGTACCTGTACCTACTGAGCCATGTGGCCTCATTTCTGACAGAAAAAAGGCTGTTTGTGCCTCACATTTTAGAGACTGATGAAGAACAAGACCCTTAGAAAGATTAGCTACTCTATGATGGCGAGATGAGTGAGAGAGCGCAGAGCTGGCAGACTGCATAGGCAGTGGGAGGAAAAATCAAAAGCAAAGAGACACAGGATGAAAGGATAATGTCAGTTTAATGGCTTTAATTTAGCCTTGCTGACAGACTGGGATAAAAAAAAAAGCTTTTAAAAACCAAAAGTGAGCTGGCACAGAGGGCAGGTTCATTTCTCTACATCTGCAGACTGACCTTTAAATAAAAACCACAACATGGTTTAGCAACCATGGATCACCACAATAATGAATCAGATCTCAGTCTTGAGCTCACAAAAAAATGATGAAAATCACTAAAAGTGGATGAATTTTCAGCATATTTGTTGAAATAATAGTTTTACTCTTTTAGTTGAGTTGATAATTCAGTGAGTCGATATGAGTGTAAATGGATGAGCATCCATCTATTTCTACTTCCCTACAGGGTTATTGACACCAAAATACATGTGTGCTTAAAATATTGAGAGTATTTTTCATGTTTCACAAAGCTTAAAGAAGACATACAAAGTAAAAGTTTAACCAATTTGGTGCATTTACATCTATACTGAGTGTAAATCTGAATTGGAGTTGATAATCAGTGTAAAATTTGACTGCCACGCAGTGTAACTCTCTATATGGTGTCAATTACACACCAGTTTCTCAGACGTCTTCTTCATGTTGACACTAATATAATTAAAATTAACTCTGAAAAACTGAAACTAGCTATAGAGTAAATTTAACACTAATTTGGAGTGGCGCCAAATATTATCTGCAACAGAATTATATCAACTCTGTAGGTGTTAAAGTAGCGCTTGGTTTTTATTTTGTACAATTGTCCTGCGCTTTTGCGCAACATTTTTTTCATTTTTCACAAATGAAAAAATGTATTTCTCATGTGAGGTTTATGTTTATCAATCATTAGGAAAAATTACAAAGCAAAAAAAAAAAAAAAAAAGTCAACCAATTCTTAAAATCCTTTTTGTCGACCTCAAAGCATCTTATCTCTAATTATTTCTACTGAATCCTAGAAGGGTTTAAATATTTATGCATAAATTCATTGATATTGGGGTTTTCTAATTTCCCACTTTTAAAAAAAGTTAAAGAAAATCCTTTCACTTACATTCTCGGTTTCACTGAGAGGAGCAGAAGCTTTCTGTGATGCTTTGGAGCAACTGATGAGTCCAGTCTTTTACAGGAACAGAGAGGCAATGAAATCAGACCAAATCAACTGCACGCTCATCTCGCTGTCTTGCCCTCACCTCTTCCCCCTCACACCATATTAAGAAGAGGAAGTGGTGATTATTGTTCCGTTCTATTCAGTGTAGTGGTGATGAGAGAACATGCAAACCTTTAAATGATGAATGCGAATCAAATGCTGGTCTTACACTAACAACCACATTCATCTAAATTTGTTGATCGAGCTTCTCTTTAATTTATTGCCTCAACTATCAAACATACTTTGCAATATTTAGCTTCTTTTTTTTCATATGCTTTGAAGAACAGTTTGCAAATGTCTCTGCAGGTCGATGAAGCTGACTTGATGAGACCACCTCAGCATGTGCATCGCGAATGACTTGGCCACACTTTGTAAACAGTAAAAATAAATCGCCCTCCGTCTGTTAAGTTTAAAGGTTTACCTTCTTATTTAGGATAAAGGGAGGACTGCGCCCACATCTCCTGGTTGGAACCTTAACATTTCACGTGTTTTATTGGAAGTAGTGAATTTTTGTGATGCATGATGCATAGTTTGTCTAATTTTTACAGCTGAATGTAGACACATCCAGGGAAACCAGTTGTCTCCATATAATGGTGTAATAAATTCTGAGTTTGAGTGCAGATGTTTTAGAAAAGGCCTAAGAGCTTTGATGGAGAACTTTGGAAACATGGTGGTGTTAGTATCATGCTGCAGGATGCATTTCTAGCAGGGTTGATATGTGAAAACCATAAAGGGATATTAGATCATTTCTGAAGCACTGGAAACTCATTAGAAGCTTCCTCTCTTCTTCTCTTTTTCTTTTTTTTTAAATTATGAATTTGCATTAGGAAAAAAAGCGTTTCTATTTTCTTAAGTTCCTCATCTTGCTTCCTCTATTAATATAAGCAGCGTTTCCCAAGTGACTATTTGCACCTGTTTTGCTGAAGTAGAGAATAATAGAGAAAACGGTTAATTTGACAAAATAGGAGGCTGCAGATAACATTGGCAGAAATGACATGATGAAGAGGCTGCAAACACAGCACTCCCAAACCCCTCCCTCCTCCTCCTCCACATGACCCATGAGCATCTGTCGTGCAGGGATGGAAATAAAGATCCAGGAGTGTGGAGCGTGTGAACGCCTGCTGTTCAGCCTCGAACAAACTCATCATCACTACTGTTTGGCCAAATTAAGGCAGATAAAAGAGATAAGTCACAGATTTGTTGTAAAAATAATTCTGCTGAGGTGTCTCTTTAATATAATAGGAAATGAAAATGAATTTTTGTTCAACATCTGCACATGAGTATTAAAAAACAAAATCAAAACATGGAGCAAATTGAAAGGATGGAATGGTGGTTGGGATAATTTCCTGTTCATTTTCATCTTTAAAAAAAAATAAAATAAAAGAAAGGTAGATTGGAGCTGTCTGATCTCTTCTCCTTGATGATTTATTCAGATGAAACAGTGTGGTACCGTAAGAGCTAAATAAAAATCAAAGGGGGAAGCGAGAACAGAAGAACTACAGATGACTTCATTTCAAAAAAGCCACACATCATCCGCCGAGAAATGGAAAGTCCCATTATTTATAACAACCCCCTCATCAATATACATTTACGCTGGGTGTTTGTGCCAGGTGTGCATGCATGTCAGCCTTTTTTTTAGTTTTTGTTTCATTTAATACGGTGCTGCTGCCTTTCACGTCTATAAATAGCTGTCTGGCTGGCTGTGATGGTGGACAGCTTCATTACAGACAATCCCAAGGACATCAGCTGATGGCTGACAGTTGCAACGGTGGGCTCAGCAAATGTCAAAATGGCCTCCAGACTGCAGCCCCCACCTTCTGTTGCGCTCTTTCAGTCGTGCACATGTAAAAGCTGAATTCTGCCCAAAGATCTAAACTTTACTTTGATCTTTAACACCTAAAGTTAGCTGGAACAACTATGCAGTGATTCACTGTGTGTGATGGGCATGCAGAAGGAATCTCTTCATGATCCAATGCTGATCATGTGACCCAGTACCAGTTGGTGTCAAAAGGTCTTTTAGTCAAAGCAGAGGGCACAAAGTGCTCCCTTTATCGCCTTAAAACCGGTGCACAGAAATCAATGCATCACTCTTGATCCGTGCTTCGGATGCAGTTTAGGGTTCCAGGGACTGAATGCAAGCATGGAGTATTTCTCATTTTAGTGACGGCTCCCCAAGGTCCGACATCAGAAAGCTGAAAGGTATTTATCACAAAAAAAGCTTGCTAAGCAAAAGAAAGGGTTGGAAATTGAGGAAACACAGCAAGCGGCTACCAGGAAAAGAGCCACTGGAATTAGCTTACCAGTAAATCCTCTCTAACTTGCATCCTTTTTGTTTTTTGTGTTAAACATGAAACATCCGCAATTTTTTTTTCTTTTTTTAAATAAACCCAAACATTTTTTTATATCACATAAAGGAAACCTCAGTAAACACAAAATATAGCTGTGAAATGATATTCTCCTTCATAAAGGGAAGAAAAAAAAAATTATTTCCTCCTGTTTAATTTTCTTTTGCAAAATTTTAACTTCACCTTTCACTTTTTCACTATTTTACGTAATATATCTATTACAAAAATGCATCTAAAAAGAACCTTTCTGACAGCACGAAGTAGACTATATAACATTTATTACAAAGTTAATAAATGACTCATCCAGGAGAAAATGAAAGAAACCTCAGTTAAATATTGCTTCTGGTTAAAATTTAAGAAGAAAAATGAAAAAAAGAAACAAAATTTGCCCACAAAGGAATCAAAAGATCACCACTCCTGCCAGAAAAAACATCCTAATGATCCCCATGACTTTTAAGAATAAATTTTTAGGATCAAAAGGAGAGAAAAGTGTGATCCTGTACATCCTGCAGTCTAGTGCTGCTTTATTGTTTCAGGAATATAAAAATGACTTTCTTAATTTAATGAAACCATAATTTCTGTTTTCCTAAATAAAAATTTGAAGGCAAGCTATACCTGGTTCATGAAATGATCTACAGAAGGCTTCCTCTACTTCACACCTCCTCAGCATGCAGTCAAATCCTTGCTAATTATTGATAATTAATTATCCCTACTACTTATTTGATTGGAGGTGAGAAATCTAAAGCAGACTCACCTCTGAAGGACTCAAAATAATAGAAAATAAAATAAAGCTTGTTAAAGTCAGAGCTTATATCCAATGGGAGGCTATATCATCATCTTAACAGAAGTTGATACTTTAAAACTCGAATTTTCAGTATAACAAGTATGCTAAGCAAATTTATTCACTTTACCTTTATTTCATACAATCAAGTAAAAAATAGAAATGTGTCACATACAAACACCGTTCAATTTTAATGACAATATAATATGTATAAATTAGAGCTTATGTCTAAAAAGGCTATGAAGATATGAAACCCATCTAACCATAGCATTCATACACAGGTTATATTTACTCTCAAATGTGTTCGATGATCGGAAACATTCAAGCATAGCAAAAAGCAAAAGAGATGCGCATAAAATACTTTCATAGAACTGTCATCGGCCTGATAAAACCATACAACATGACAGGTGCTCAGGATCTAATTTAAGGTATGGTTAACATCACTTTTGTAATAGATTGTTGCACATGAGACAGGAAATGCTTAAGAAAAAACCAGAAAGCGATGAAGTGTAGGGGAAATGTCACGCGTCTCGACATGCTGCTATTACTCATGAGATATAAATGCAAACCTCTACTCTCCATAACAATGTTGCTAATCTGACTTCAGTCAGAAGTGCAACTTGTTTGCAGAAACAAGTATATCTACTACTAATAGCAGGCTATGTAGGGGTTTAGTGCCCCCTAGAGGAAGAAGATAGATCCATGCCCCTGCATACACATTTACAGCAGATACATCTACTTCAATTTAAAAGTTAACCGTTTGCAGTTTGACAGAAGAAGTTTCCTTTCCTTCTGTCTGATAAACTCTCATAAGAGGAAATGGAGAGTTTTTTTGCTTTCTGCAGGGTTTACCGTCACCCTAATAAAATGTCGACAGTGTCTGGGATTTTTTTTTCACCCTTGATTGCTAAACCCTAAAAAAAAACAAAAAAAACCCAAAAACAAATAGCAGAAAGGATATCTTTAAACTGCAATCTCTGCACAACCCTTTTAGATATGTCTCCTATTTTGCAGCATTTCCTATTTAATATGTTTTTAGCAGCTTTACTTGTAAAGAAAAGCAATTTCACTTGCATTCAATCAATTTTCCAGCCAGCTAAAACACTACTAACACTTTCATTTAACTAATTTTCCTTTTCCAAACAGAACTACCTGAAGATATTCTGGTCTGGAAATATAGTTTAAAGGGCTAAAAAAATAAATCCACTTCATTAAACATTTCCATTGCTCTAACAGGTGGGCACATTTAAAACACACCCTATTTAAGCACAAAACAACTTTTTGGAGTGTAATCTGTTTAGAAAATAAATGTTGGTTTGGCAACTTCCAGTTAAGAAAACAAAAAAAAAATTATTTTTAAACAGGAATTTGTTATATTGATATTTGGCTGTTGATTTCCAACTGAAACTGATTCGTTCAAGTTTACCAGTGATAAACTTGCCATGACTTCTTCCAATGTTTGAGCCAAACTACCGATTTTGTATCAAACTAGAGTGCTGATGTATTACGTCATCAAGCGACTGCACCATGCTTTTTTTGAAATAGATTTGTTCAGGCCTCATAGATCAGTATTTTCTTTTTGGAATAAACATAATTGTGAGTTTTAGATGTACAAACAAATGTAAGCACTATGAGCTAAAACATAACTGGGAAGCAAGATATGATTTAAAACTTAACACCCTTTAACATTTAGATTCATTTATTAATTTCTTTTTACTGTATAATGATGATGAATTGTCTAGTCATTAACTTTAGTCTATTATTTACTTGCATTTTCCATTTAAAAACATGTTGGAGATCGTTTAATAGCTTAAAACAAACAAACAAAAAAAAAACCCTGAATTTATTACATGACAAGCCCATTTTATTGTCTTCCATGGATGAAAACAGAAACTATGTGTACAGAATGGTAGTCACATGCAATACAAAAATATGGATCTTTACAATAACATAAAAAACATGAATTGGCCCATCCTTTAAAAAAAAAACATGTACAACATTTTTACAGTGTTTTTATACATGTAAAAATATAAATATATATATATGTATATATATACACTTATCTGCGATAGCCAGGAGGACTACCTACTCAAAAATGTTAAAGTATTTTACATATAAAATGTTTTATACAAATCTTTAGAAGAATTGATTTAATTTGCTTTATATTAATTTATGTACATTACATAGGACTGGATTTGGAACACGTACTGCAGTCTTTCACAGAAAACCCGAAGAACAAACACGGTCCAACACTGAACGCTCACCCAGTTTCACGTGCACCCACAGGATAAGAAACTAAGAAAACACAAACACACAAATACCAAGATCCCGACTGAAGCCAGGAGTCACAATGTTCACCGACGCACTGAGGAGCTCACGTTTACGGGAGGATTTGGGACAAACTTGCAGCAGGTTCCTGATCGATGCTTCAGTAGAACAGATATTACATTATATTCCTGCGCAGTTTTGACCCGTTTGCTTTTACGGTGTAACACACACACACACACACACACACACACCACCTGTTTGTTTTCATGAGTCCCATAAACGGATTGTACATTAAAAAAAAAAAGACAGCATACAAGTGAGCACATCAAACTGATCCGTCTTTGAGATTCGCCTGAAGAGAAACTATAAAAACACAGCAAAAAAAAATAAATTAAAAAATCACCATGCAAGAAAAACTAAATTTGAACCCAAGAAAGAAAAAAAGGCTCATTGTGTTTTAGTTTTTTTTCCCTCTTTGATAAAAGTGCATATTGTCTGAGCATGGGTTAGTGAACACATGCCGTCACACGAAGCCGTAAAGAAAAGCGAGAAGAGGCAGAAGGCAGCTGGTTTGAGAGCATCACTCAAGCAGCCTGTCCGACATTTGTAGAGCCCTCGGGAGGAGGGGGGGTGGGAAACGGAGATAAATGAAGTCGTCCGTTAGGTGATTGGGTCCGTTTTATGTCCAGCAGCGTCTTTTGCTTTGTGTGTGTTTTTGTTCAGGGAGGAAAAAAAAATAAAATAGTGCCATGTGGTCAGCACACCAGCAAGAGAAAAAAAAAAAAACATGATAGCAGCAGAGAGAGGTGAGCAGCCATCAGCAGGCACAGACCACAGCGCAGTCAAGTCAGTCGGGCTCGGCACAGACACCACCAGGCCGGTTATTCACAAGCCCAACTGATGTTTGGGAATCCAACCAAAACGAAGGCAAAGAGAGTCTAAAGACGCGTCAAAAGGGAAAGCAAAGAGGATGATGCCGGTTGCCCCACCCCGCCCCTGTCTTTCATATTTCAGTCCCTCCATCTTCTCCTCCGAACAAGAAAAAAAAACACCGACGGTTAGACACGGAAGATTGGACTGGGGATTAGTGGATGGAGCGCCCGTTTCAGGCAGAGGCAATGCTTTGATCAATCCCGTAACAGTAAAGGATTCAGGAGCATGCAAGGCAGACCCAGGCTTTGTTTTGCATTGCTTATGTTTCAGAGTGACGGCTACAACCTAGATTAGACAAGAGAGAAAAAAAAAGGAGAGAGGAAAAAGGGCAAAGGAAATGTTAGACGGTTAGTAAAAGTAACAGGGATGAGGCTGGATAAAAGCACTTTGATTAGTCAGAGAGGATTCAGCACATTAACCAGCTGGAGGACTTTATTATTTAAGGGATTTCCTGTTGTTGAGCTTTAACTCCTTTGAGAAAAATTATAATTCAGTATGTGTGCGCTGTCCTTTAAACACGGATGGCTTCATAGTGAAGCTCTAGAGCGCTTGGAGCAAAAGCAAAGTGTTGAAAAGCAATTTAAAGATGAAAAGCAAAGGGAGAAGTTTTGTTTCCTCTATTAGGAGCATTAAAACCAGACTAAGTTGCATTGAAGCTGCAGCCAAATTCTCTACATGTAGATGAAAATAGTTTGACTGCTTCAGTTATCAGAACCAAGACCTTCATTAGAAGGAACAGAGAGGAAAGCTGCTTCATGGGCAGAAAACCGTTTTCTCAGTTAAGTTTACTTGTGAAGAAGGGCGAGGCTTGAAAAATGAAATGGAGATTAAAAGGAAAATTGGCCAATCTGATTGTTGATTTTCTAGCATTTCCTAAATAAATTACTCATTATTTTGCATTAGATATATGTATATTTTTTTATTCCTACAAAAACTAGAGGAAATTATTGGTATTTGACATTTTAAATGTTTTCACTTAACGTTCCAGTGCCTCATTCCTTAACCAAATATTTTAGTATATGAAAAAAAAACAATCGGTCGATATATGGATTTAGACAATTTGAGCAAACTAACCGCCCTCTTTGGTGTGGAAGTTGTTTTCAGGGGATGAAGACTCAAAGTTTGTCATTTCAAGTTTTGGTGAGATGTCATAGGAAGCAGAACAGCTGTAAGCAGCTCTCTAAAGGGAACCATTGATGGAGTCTGTAACTAAAGACACCATCTTTCTCCTGATGCTGATCATTTCAGTTCTTTTCCATTTGGTAGCTGGCTATGATGAGCATCTCTACCACAGGAAGCCCTCCCACAGTTCAGATACCTGAAAATACCCTCCTGTCTTCACTACTCCTAGCCTCCAACCACAACTGCGTCAATTTAAAGTGTCCTTTACTGACTTCCTCTGGTTATATTGTTTTTATCCATGTGACTGATCTGCCATCTGAAGAAGCTGCTTTTTTAAAAACACAGATGCTAAAGACATTTTGAAATGTTGAACTCTAATCATTTCATCTTCTAAAACAGTTTTTAGGACGTTTCCGCTCCTCCTAATAGGCTGAACTAATTTTATAACTGTTAATTTCACGTTTAAAAACTAAAATAAAAAAGGCCTTTTTTTTAAATCACAAATAATATTGAATATATATTTAATTTAATATCTAGACTCCTTCATATGGTTGAAATGGGCTTTATTTTATATTGTTTTGATAAAATCTTGAACCTTTTAGGTTTAAAGTTTAACAT
>NW_015150994.1:571400-601952 GCF_000732505.1 Cyprinodon variegatus | reverse complement strand
AGTAGGACTTCGTCAGGCTAGAAAACCACGGCTGATGGAGAAGAAATAATGATGCAGAAACTTCTACTTTTTGTTCACCAGAACATTGTTGTTGTTGCATAGCTAAAATTTATGGGACAGATTCCAAAAACAGATTCTGAATTTCTGTAATTTCATTCCAACATTTGATGGCTTGTGAAAATCAGACACTTAGCTGTGTTTTTGTTATAAAGTAATAACTCTGTCTCTCCTGGATGGATGCCTGCTCACTGGGTCTGATTAAAGGAAACATCGAATTGAGTTTGTTTTAATTGCATAGATAAAAATGTTGTTTGAAAGCTTTTTATTCCTTTTTGCTCTGAAAGGAGGATCAGTTTGAAGTTGGTTTTCTGACTTTCAGACTACTTACTGAGCTTATTTTAGAAATTAAAAGGATAAAAATTTGAATATTTATGTTCAGCAATTGAAGCTCCAGAAACTTCTCTAAGAGAAGAACAAAAGAGGGTAGAAAACTGCAACAACAAAAAAAATTAGAGAAAATTGCTCCGAAAGTGATTTGAGATCAGAAGTGACAATTTCCTCCCCAACTTTTCTCCACCATCAGTTCTTAAATTTATTTTCTTATCCTCTTTGCTGACTTGAACCCAGATTGGAGAAAAGAAAATAAAGACCCCGTTTGGCTGAAAGAAATGACATATTTCTCCTTATCGCATCAGTGGAGCTGGTGAAGAGATTTCATGCTGCAGAAGCACAACGTTTATTAGATCTCAGGAGGTTTTCTGCAGGCTGAGTCAGCAGATAGATTTACTACAAGGCATCTTAATTTAGGAAGAAAATTCCCTGATAAACTTGAGCTCCTAAGAACAACTCATTTAAACAATGAAACACTTGGAAAGAGCTTAATCTTTACATAATTCATCTTCAGAGCCACTATCTGCTCACATTGCTCCAGCATCCTCTCAGACTTTAGTAATGATTACATTTGACTCCAGGTCTGAAAGAACCTCTGGAGTATTAAACAAAATTAAAAAAATGTGCCATAATTCTGATTTATATTTAGAGCTGTATACATATTAAAGCCAAATGGCCATTTCTCATTTCTGTTAAGTGGATTTTAATGGAGCCAGCTGTGTAAGTTGCAGATTTTCCTATTTGCAGGAAAATGCCTTATTTTCATGCTTTTATTTACAGCCCTCCTTCTGTGAAGCGTTTGAATTAATAGCTAGTGGGGAGATCTGTTGCCTATTAAGAGATGAATCACATTCTGATGATATCGAGAATTCAGATATCCACAATCCACAGTCATATGAAAATACTCAGACTGCAGATGTGTTGAATGTACAACCCATATCAAGTCAACTCATTGAAATCTGGGTTTTGACTACTGTACATCCTAATTTACATTTGTTTCAAGTTTCTCTTAGGATTTTTAGTTAACTTTCAAGGTCCAGTTGTGGTTAAAAAAAATCTCCTATTGATTTCACATATATTGATTTAGGAGAGCTGATTTTACATTTACTTACTAATATTTATTTCATTCAGGCCTCAGAGCAGCAAGGCTACAATGTGTCTAAGGGAGAGTAGCTAGAGAGTAGAGGGTTTTGGTTAAATTAATATTAAAACTATACATTTAAATAACATATATATATTAGATTAGATTAGATTAGATTAGATTAGATTAGATTAGATTAGATTAGATTAGATTAGATTAGATTAGATGAGCTTTATTGATCTCACAGCGGAGAAATTCACTTGTCACATATTGGCATAGAAGTCAAAAAAAGGTGCAAACAAGGAGGAAAAGGTGCATTAAGAATAAACAATATATAATACAGTATATCCAGGTATATACAGTATATCAAGGTAAATAAGGATTAAGTTTCAAGTGTACCTGTATCGCACACAATAAAAAACAATATATATATATATACATTTATGTACATATATGTATTTAAATCATATTTTTTTAAACATTGATTCATAAAAACGATCTGAGGATCAGTCTTTCAGCGATCTTCACCACACTTAATTGAAGAATAAAAACATTTGGGCAATTTTTAAAGGAATTATTTTTAGAATCACTTTGAAAACAAGATTATAATAACAACAACAAAAACCTACATTAAATTCAGTATAAATCTACCGCTGGTCAATCAAAAAAAGAAATGCACAAAAAAATGAAATAGAAATAAAAGGAATAATAGGAATAAAAAAGAAAAAACAGGGGAAATCTCATTTTAAATAGCTAATAATTAATTTAAAACAAAGCCTAATAGCACAAATAAGTACGTGTGAATTAAATAGATAAAATCTGAATTTAATCACATGGTTGGGTACATTAGAGAGTATTTGTATTTTTTAATTTTCTTCCTAGTTATTATAATCAATTAATAAATGTTTATTACTGAGTAAAGAAGGTCGGAGAGACGCAGCGTCAGAGCTGACGTCAGTGGTCCTTGCTGAAGTCGCTTGTGCGCATGCGCGAGGAAAATGCGATTATTCCGCATGACACAAAAGTCCAACCTGTTCTTTTCCTCGTGCAAGGTAAGACGTCTGCACTGGTTTATGCTTTAGTACTTAATAACCAGCAGGAATTCATTAAAATAAAGGAATTTTATTTAATAAGTATTTCTTATGCAGATCGCTTAATATTGTACTAACTGACATGAATACATGCATGTTTAAAGGCCTTAACGCTGCAAAGCAACAATAGTCAAATTTACAGAAATAGTGTTATAAACTATTATATGATCTTTGATAGCCTAAAGGAGAAAAATAACCTTTAAAAGTTTGTTTTGCAAATTATAAAGGTTAAAAAACATGTTATTGAATTCTATGTAAAATGTTGGTATGGATCATTAGGGAAAGTTATTTGATGCAGCTTTTATGAATTAAGTAAAGGTTTCACAATGAAGAAAAAAAGTAGCTTATAGAAAAAGTAAATAATGTAGTTTGCGATCAATCATTTAAAGTGTTTTGATTTCAAATTTCAGTAAATCATACATGATATAAATATCATTGAACAGCCCTTTTTGTTGCAGAGATGGATTAGATGTCGCAAATGCATTTATCTATAAAAATATAAGTAGATTTGACGTTTTAGTGATCTAATAATTTATTTCCCCCCATTCAAAAATATGTCTCTATTAAGAGGATGCACCATCCATATAAATAACACCCTATCAGGGCTGCTGCTGCAAAGAGCCACAGCGCAGCTATAGCAGCAGTAAAGTAATAAACCTTTTTATTTGAGACTTTAGACTCAAAGCTGCACTGTTCAGCAGTTCTTATCATAGCTTTTTACACAATGGATTAGATAATACTTAGAATAAGAGCTTTTGCAGTGTGTTTTTGTTTCTTTTTACAGATTAAATGATTAATTGTTGTCAAATGATTAATTCTTAACACTTGAAGCTGAACATTAACTGGGTTCCACTCAATGACCAAACTTTTGTTTCATCTTTTCCTTTTTTTTTTTTTTTTCTTCTTGTGTTGTTTACAGTTAATCATTATTTAAGTAGGTGGAAAACCTCAAAAAGACAAAAAAACAAAACAAATTGCCATATTGCACATTGTAAGAGTCATTTCTGAGAAATGTATCATTAAATATATTCATGAAAATAGACTATGATTTTACCGTTAAGTTAAGACCACCTAGTTTTTAATTATCATAAAAATGCATTAAATTTTTTTAAGTATTTTAACAACGGAAGGGGATTTCAGCAGGTTACTGAACCCAATAGATTACATGAATTCCTAATACAGTAATAGTAAATAACCAGTCCGCTTTTCGTTTTGAGAAATGCACTGGAGGGTAGAGGAGTTTGTTCTCTCGGTTTTTTTTAAAGTAAATTTGTGTTTGGCATCTTTGTCAGTTAGAGATTGTCAATACAAATACAGAGCAAATTGTTTGTGTTACGTTATCCTCTTCCTGCTCCTTTGCCATAAGGAAGGGTCAAATAAATGAGTTTTTAATTTAAAATCTAGAATATTTTTTTATTTTTAAAGACGGTCAAAATCATTGTTACAATGCCTTTTGTATATAATCTATGAATTCATTAAAGTTAGGGGATTTAGATATAAAATGACAATATCTGCACACCAACGCCTCCACAAAAAAAACGATCAATATCAGTTTACAAAGTTATATTCAACTTATTTCTATTGTCAGGAATTTTTTCTAAAGCTGCAAAGTGTTTTTTTTTATCCAACTGAATATAACATAAATAATCAGCATTTTCATCCATTTTTACTTCCTGAATTTTAGACACGAAGCGTCTTAATA
Source organism: Cyprinodon variegatus (assembly GCF_000732505.1). NCBI lineage: Eukaryota > Metazoa > Chordata > Actinopteri > Cyprinodontiformes > Cyprinodontidae > Cyprinodon > Cyprinodon variegatus. Next base: position 597,688 of record NW_015150994.1, on the reverse strand, counting down.
GCTCAGGGCAAAAAGGCGGAAGGAACCAAAGGTGTTCCACAGGGACCACTACTTGGCCACATTCAGTTTATATCTACCAGCAGCTTTCAATCACATTTAGATGCATGTTAATGCTTAGTATTTATGTGGATTGCTCCAATTACCTTTCAGTTTGATTGAAACCAGTTTGTCCAGGGCGTGATCCAACAATTTATCTTGGACAAACCCTTTTTTTTGGATGTTTATGGACAGAATAAAAGAATAGCAAGAAAAAAACTCATTATAGGTTTTTTTTTCTCCTCCATTCCTCAGGTGCCTTCTATCATCATGAATCACGTCTTTGTTTACGGCTCGCTAAAGAGGGCCCAGCCTAACTACCATTACATGACAGACAGTAACAATGGAAAGGCGGAGTTCCTCGCCACAGCCGTCACCGTCCAGAAGTACCCACTGGTGATCGCCACTAAGTGCAACATCCCCTTCCTCCTTAACCTCCCAGGACAAGGCAATAGAGTCCATGGGGAGATCTACAGGGTGGACGAAAAGATGCTGGAATTCCTGGATGAGTTTGAAAATATACCCACCATGTACCAGCGGACAGTTGTAGAACTGGAAATCAGTGAGTGGGCAGGAGGGACGGGCGAGGAGAAGCTATCGCCTGGAAGCATCACAGAGGCGTTTGTGTACAGCACCACAACCTACCAACCGGACTGGCCCTCGCTGCCGACGTACGAGAGCTACGACTCCAACGGAGATCATGGCCTAAAGTTTATACTGAGGGAAGACCGAAACTGGGCTTCAGTGCATTGATGTTAATCATTTTCAAAAACATGTTAAGCCAAAACAAATCTGTGCGCAAATGAAGTGGAATTGAATATATGACAAACAGGAAGAGGCTGGCATTATTAATTAAATAAGTCAAAAAAGCCTATGGTTTACTTTAAAAGAAACATATAAGACTAAAATGGAAAGTAGCAGGTACATTTTTTCCTACATAATAAAGCACATGGCTAAAATAGCATGTATGCAAACCGACGCCGCAAGACTCCACTACTGAAGAAAACATGTTCAAGCTTGTTTCTTCTACTTTGTATGTGTGGATTAACTTGCCTTAACTTGCCTTGCCTTATCTGTTGGAAAAATGACATGAATGACACCTTTATAAATGTTTTAACTGCTGTATTCCTTGATTATCATATTTCCTTCAGATCCAGGGAGAAAGGTGGGGAAATAATGCCTAAAATGTCTTTAAAGAATCCCTGATATAGTAACAAGCAATTTTTTTAAGAGAAGTGTAATATTATTTTTCTTTTATGCTAGTGTAATAACTTTTCTACTGTATTGTTAGATTTTTTTTGGTGTGAGCAATACAGATGTAATAGTACTTCTGGAATAGTTTAAAAAGATGTTAATATATTGCTGCGAGCGTCTGTTATTCTGGAGGAGTCCCTTTGGATTTTTTTAAATAATTTTATACAGAATGACAGAAATATGGCCGATCAGAAAGGTGGATGGACCCTTCCTTAAACATTCATTTAAAATTACATTTAAATAAACAGATTATTACATTTTAGACCCAACAGTTTTTCCTCTTTTATTAAATACATTTTATTTAGTTTTTAACATAGTAAAAAGCACATTTTACATCTATATTAAGATAGAGATTAAGATTAAAGGCTGAAAAGGGAGGAGTGAAGATTTTTCTGCTGAGCTGATGGAAAACCTCCTTCCACCAAAAGGAATAAAACTATTAATTAGCTTGCGATAGAAATCTGTCATTAGTTTCTATTTGTCTCCAGGGTTCTTTCTTATACTTGTTTACCAGATGTTACTCCTCTCGAGATAATCAAGGCTCAACGTTGTTCTTTTGGCGTTAATAGCCATTTATTGTTGACACGTCTTATAAAGCCCCAAAAAAATGCTGTCAGAACTCATTGGCCGCATAAACTCCAGAGGAATGAAGATAATTTATACAGCTTTTCTTACAAAAATAGTCTTAAAGCTTTCTGATGAAACTCCTTGAAAAACAGGTGCATGCAGCACAAAAAACATAGGTTTCTCCTTACATTTTAACGTGCTTTTTAACCAATGTACATAAACGATATAAATTTACTGAAAGTTATTTATGATTGAGCGTTTAATTTTAATACAAGTAGGTACTAACTCTTGTTTTAACTGAATATTAAAATATTGAAATGAGTAAACTCTGATGGCACCTACACCAGATCTTTGCCATATTCAAATTTATCAAGCATTTATTTCCTTTATTTGATAGTACCTTAGTGTTAATAGGAAGCTGTGTTTACACCTTGGAGCTTTCTTTCTCTGGGTTCTTTTTCCTGAAATGAGATCACTCAGAACAAACTCTTTAAATAACACCTCATAATGTAAATAACAAGGAGAAAAGACAACAGATTTTGATAGAAATTATAATCTTACTCAGATCAGAGAAGTTGCTTTGAGTTACGGAATGCAGCTGCTTACCATCCGGGGTCTTACTGTATCTCTTGAAGTGGCACGATTCACAGTTAAAGAAGCATCTTATACAACTTCAGTCTGCCATATCATTACATTATACATGTTAACAGATAAGGAGGCATCCATGGCTCTAGCTTTATAAAAATATTACATTTTGATCTTAGATCGAGGACCCAACTCCCTTTCCCAAATATTTTCCATGTGCAGAATAAAGATAACTGTATTTCCTGACAGAAGACAGAACTACTGGGGAAAACATTAATTCTGACATGCAACAGGTAGGTAATATAAGGCTGTAATAAACTCACAATGCCAATGTCAGTGCTTGAAACACTGGTTAGTGTTCCAAAGAGCGCAATGACAGATCAATTTAGTGACTGCTCCTTCACCAGACTACTACTATCCCCATAGGTAGGGGGATGAAAGACAAAGATTTTACCAATTTTTTTGTAGAGCAACATTTCTAATCAGTCTACCTTCTAAATGAACAGTACCTTTGTCTTCCAGTAGATGGCAGTATATGACTATAAATCACAGCCGAGGTCAACAGAATCAGAGGAATCAAGTTAAATTGACTTGTATTGAAGATAAAAGCAAATGGGTAGTTTTTATTTTTAAACCAAAAAAGTAAAGGAGAAAAAGTAAGGATATACTGAGGTTTATAGAAAACACCAAAAGTTACTATCTGTGTAGATTGTGCGCATGTGTGAGCACGTGGTTTCTTCCCATTAACTCCTTAAACACGTTCCTGCTTCCGGGAAGAAGACCCCTGCACCTGTTTACTTTTATCTTGGATTTTCAGGTAAAGACACTGTGCGATAAAAATGTGTTTGAAAATATGTAATAAATAATCAAGCACTATCCACTAATCCAGTTTCTTAAATATCGGTATTCAGTGAGAGTAGGAGCAATTGCGTAGAAAGACACCTGATTTCAGCCTTAAGGGTGCTATAAACTCCTCTTAAAAACCGATCTGATTTGTGTAATTGCCGACCGACTCGTATTTATACCCCGACATATGTCAGATGTCAGCATGATGGTGAGCTGTTTAAACACGACACCAATAGCAAAGCAGACAGTGGTACTTTTAATTACTATGTTAATAACTGTCTATAGTTCATGATATAAAACGTGTCAAACCGCAATAAAAATCTTAAAAGAACGATGTATTTGAGTATTTTATTTTTTTACACTACATCTTGGAATTATGGGTAATCCAGAGTGTCGCACTTTATGGGGCCCACCCAGATAATGTTGCTTATGGGCCTATTGTTGTGTCGTTACGCCATTGCAGTAACCATTTAATACCAAGGTGCTAAAATAGTATATAATAAAAATAAATATATAATAAATGGATAAGTAGCATTAAGAATGATATGAAACAGCTCTGGTCTTGTTAAAAGCACTGAAGGTCAACAATTCAGATTTAACATTAGGCTGTCAAAGTTACAGACCTGAAAGTAAAAAAAAAATAATCATACATTTATTAGGTTTAGTTAAATTTCAGTTACAAGGTTATTTTTCTGTAATTTAGCTTGGTCTATTTTTGTTGATGATAAATATTGGCGATATGGCTTAAAAATATAATCCTTTCAAAAGATCTATTTTTTTCTCCCCTAAAAATGACAAAAAACATACATTGCTTTCAAATACCAGCTTTTATTTCTCTCCTTTGTGAGGACAATAGAATGAATGCTTGAAAACAGTGATTCAGAGTTGTTTTGAAAATATAACCAACTCAATGTTTGCAGCTAGTTGTGCGAATTTAGTTCTAGTTTATTAGTTACCGGTATAAGTACATAACTAAGAACAATAAGAGATGGATTGAAGTCATCCTGAGTTATAAAAGCCAAATAAGAGCATTGGTGGGGAAAAAAGGCTTGATTTGCCGAAAATGTAATCTTCTTTAGCAGAAAAGTCAATACATTCTTAACTGGGTTGTACAGATCTTTAATGTACTTTAATGATTCTCCAATATAAGTTGCTTGATGGTGAAAAGAATTAATTCTGACATTTCCGCAGCCAAGTGTGCCACAAGGTGTAGTACTTGGCCCACATTTACTCTATATGTGTACCAGCATATGTACCATCCTAAATCTGTAGTACAAGAATAAAGATAATACTAATGATTACTTTATGCTAATATTACAGATATGTAACCAGTGACCCTTTTAATCTGTGCTTTAATATCTATCTACCTAATTACAGTACCTTATTTTTGCTTTTTTATTAAACATTATTTTTAGAATATGGTTGTGTAAATAATAATTGATATCATGGTAATCAGCTGGGATAGGATAATAAAGAAAAGCAGATCAATTTAAATACAGATCCAGCAGTTTTTAATTTACAATTATACATATGATACTGGGATGAATTCTATTCAGTTTCAATTCAGTTAAGTTTATTTCTATAGCGCCAATTCACAACACATATCATCTCGGGAAGTATTACAGTTGACCCAGATCATACAGTCAAATTAACCAGTTGATTGCATTGACTCGAATGCAATCCCTCCCACTAAGCATGCTTGTAGCGACAGTGGAGAGGAAAAACTCCCTTTTAACAGGAAGAAACCTCCAGCAGAACCAGGCTCAGTGTGAGCGGCCATCTGCTGAATGAATGACACTGGTAGATAATTACTTCCTGAGAGTACAAATATAATCTTGCACTGGTCCAACTAACAAGATTATATTGGGTTGGCTTTGAACAAAACAACAACTGAAAGACAGAATCATATGTATTTTTCTCCTCCTTTCCTCAGGTGCCTTCTATTATCATGAATCTTGTTTTTGTTTACGGCTCCTTAAAGAGGGCCCAGCCTAACTACCCTTACATGACAGACAGTAACAATGGAAAGGCAGAGTTTCTTGCCACAGCCGTCACCGTCCAGAAGTACCCACTGGTGATCGCCACTAAGTACAACATCCCCTTCCTCCTTAACCTCCCGGGACAAGGCAATAGAGTCCATGGGGAGATCTACAGAGTGGACGAAAAGATGCTGGAATATCTGGACTGGTTTGAGAAGGTCCCCAGCATGTACCAGCGGACAGTTGTAGAGCTGGAAGTCAATGAGGTGGCGGACAGAGAGGAGAAGGAGGAGAAGCTATCACCTGGAAGCATCACAGAGGCGTTTGTGTACAGCACCACAACCTACCAACCGGACTGGCCCTCGCTGCCGACGTACGAGAGCTACGACTCCAACGGAGATCATAGCCTAAAGTTTGTACTGAGGGAAGACCGAAAATAGGCCTCTGCCCGGTGAAGTTAGACTTCTACCTCTGTGCAAATGAGTACTGTACTGTTACTGCCTTTAAATCCATAGAAAGGGGATCAAGAGTTCCTGCTGCTGATATTGGGTGAAAGGAGTCACAATTGATAGAACTGATGAAATAGTCTGTTTTTAGAACTGTGTTAGTGTCTTTTTTTATAGCTCCTTTGTTTTGTCAAGCCTGATTTTCTGTAAGATCTCTAGTTTGTTTGTTCAAAAAGTGATCAGAAAGTCTATGTTATCTTATTATGACCAATTACCTAGGAGACAATCAACTATTAGCTGTAGAGCTGTAAGAGCAGTAAAGTCTGAGACATGTTCATATGTAATAAAAATATCTTGTCTTGTCTACACTAAAGTGGTTAATGATTCCTTCTCTGGTGCTTTCATTGCTTTAGCGATCACAATTTGACTCGGTGGTTATAGTAATTAAAGAGCTCCCCAACTAGAGGGTACCAGGAGTTGATGAGGTTCAAGTTCTGGACACTGTCGGGCCATTGAGGTTGAGACATATTTTGAAAGTCACACAGAGGACTGGGAAAAGAGGCTTACAACCATGTTCTGTAATTTACTTTGTTGAGTGGATGTCAGGGACTGTGGCCTCTGGGTGCTGAGAAGGGCAAATTATGACATTGAATCCAAAGCTGTGTCCCTTCTAGTTACAAAGTTTATCCTGTTTCTTCCACATATTAGACTATAATCCCTAACCTAGGAATCAAGATGCTTAGGTGAATAAGCAAGCTTTTTTGTAATAGATGCAGGATTCGGACACCTGTTAAAAGGGAGTTTTTCCTCTCCACTGTCGCTACAAGCATGCTTAGTGTGAGGGATTGTATTTGAGTCTGAGTCAATGCAATCAACTGGTTTTCCTTAGATAGAAAACTTTAAATCAATTTGACTGTATGATCTGGTGAACTGTGAAGTGCCTTGAGATGATATGTGTTGTGAATTGGCGCTATATAAATAAACTGAATTGAATTGGTTCCAAACCGAGCAGATGATCAAGAGAGGTCAACTAAAGCTCAGTTAAAACAGACTGATCTTAAAAGAAACCAGTGATATATATTTCTTTTGCTTCCTCTTACCAGCATCTTCAACAGCTAACAAGACATCTTCACCTTTAAGGTGCATGAATTCTGCCTTTATTGTAAGATTTATTTCTTGTGAGTGTTAACCAACTGTCAACGTGCTTTACCCGTTTCTTCATATTGCCTTTAATGGAAAAAATTTAAGTCTACAAGCTTAAAATGTGTGTAGAAACATCTCTCAGTGGGAGCACTCAAGACGCTGCTAAATCCTTGCAAATATAGTATAATAAAGTCTTAAGTCTTTTTCATGGGTACTCTTCAACTATGAGTGATAAAATTTAAACCAAAAATCCAGTTATTCAATGTTTTAAAAATGTTCTCCATCTATATAGAAGCCTTGGAGCCTATTTGAAATTTATTTCTCTTTTCAAAGCCTTTCCAACCTTTTTTACTCCTATTCATTAAGTCAACAAATGTCTGTCATATGTATCACAGCAGGGCTGTAGACTAAAATGAAACACAGTATATTAGTATTTTTATCGTGTAAACTGTAACAAATGTATCTTAGCACCAGAAACATCTTTCATTACATTAGAAATTTCATCTGCTTTAGAAAAATGTTATTTTTTCACCAGATTGAAAGCTAATCATTACATCAAGCCAGCAGAGGTAGCTTCTTGTTTTTTTAAACAAGTCCCTACTTGTTCTAGTGCCTTTGAATGCTTCATTAAGTGCGATGGGACTATGTCAGTAGTCTCCTCTCGTCCAATTCACAATGAAAAATGCTGACGTGTCTGAAAGTGAAGCTGAATGACACAAAAGAGCTTTTTGTCCTCCACAAATAAAGACGGGGCAACATGTTTTCACTCCTGCAACACCCCCTGGAAATTTACTGGGTTAATCCAAGGACAATGTGCCACAAACTAAAGAGCAGAGACATCACAGGACAAAAACCTTATTAAAAGTTGATGGATTGGGTTGGAACTTCTTTATCCTTCAGAACTGCCTTAATTATTTGGAGCACAGATTTTTACAAGCTGTCAGGAACATTTCACTGACAGTTTGGTCCATATTAGAAATATAGCCCCTTCACATCCTGAACAGTCTCCTTAGGACTGAGAAATGTTGACTGGGGAGACCTGGTGTACTGGGGTGTAACTAGTATCCTGCTGGTGGTTGCTACCAAAAGATGGGTACACTGGTCATAAGGGGCTGAATGGGAACAGTTTGTGTTAGAGAACTTTTAGATACCACAAAGAATTGGCTTAGTCAAGGCTATGTGATATGATGGAATGGTCATGTCGAACCCATCCTGGGCTCTCGACCTTAAAGGGGTTAAGATATGTTGAGTCCTTCACAAAGAAGTATTTGAGTTTAATGCATGTCATATTCTCTTCACCAACATTTACTAGCAGAGAAGCTAGGTCTTGATGTTCTAATCATCCAAGCTGATACATAGATTGATTGTGAACCATGAACAGAGGGATATCCTTTCTCATAAACAAAGATGAGACCATAAGGTTCCAAAACCAGAGATATCCAACGGAAAGGTGGATCCATTTTTAGAGTCCCGCCTGTACTCGGAACACGGTCAACCTAATTATGAGAATACAGATACTTTGCTTTTCTTATTTAAAAACAAAAAAATAATCTATGACCTATGATCCTACAGGACCCCAACACGATGCCTTGGGGAACACCATTTTATAGCCTTCTCTAAATCCAAAGACAAAAATCACTTTGCAATATTTAAAAAAAAAATCCTACAGCGGATCAAAGTTTGCTCTCTTGGCAAGTAAAAAGAGACACCTTCTGTGATTGACGTTGTTTATTTTTCATATGAACACAATCTTTTTAAAATTATTCCAGAAAGCTGGAAAAATACTAGACAAAAGGCGATAAAAGACGTGAAATATCTGTTGGCTTTGGATGCAGGTTTAAAGTGGTTCTTCTCCGTGAAGACAAATGAAAAGGGGACCAAAAAAAAAAAAAGAAACATTTTCACAGTGTTATCAAAATACTGTACAAAAACACACATTGCAAAAAGAAGGACATGGTTTCTAACTGTCCTAAATGTTGAATTGAATAGTGGGAATATAGTCAGAAACATCACCAGTATCTTCCAGATTGGCACAGAAAAAACAGAATCAAGAACTCGGAGGAAGACTGGTGTGACAGAAACTTTAAGGACCAAAGAGTGTTTGTGTGTAAAAAAGTGGGAGTAAAAAGCTCCAAGACAAGTCAATAGCTTCACTTGATTCATCAGTAAAGATCTTTCCTGGAGCTCAGTAGGGGACGGCTGGCGGAACAAGTGGCACTTCGAATCACCTCCATCCACCTGAAAAACACTCAGAGTCAGTTTGTGATGAAGATCAGTTCATATTTTCAGTTTGTCTCCAGGTTTCCTAGTGATTATAATAAAAATTCTAATATCTGAGTAAATTCTTGCCTCATAGGTAAAATGCCAATACGAATGTCAACTGTAGATATTTATACAATAATATACCATTTTAAACAAAACCCTGAAAATAAATAATGTAGAGGATGAGTTGATGGAGTGTTCAGTGGATGGACGAGTAGGTACACAGACAGAAACACTGAAGGAAGGGTGGTAGGACAGGAGCTTCAGACTGCTGCATTGGATCTGGATAGGTCTCAGCCTTACGGACATCATTAATCGATGGAAATGCACATGGAGAATGTGTCCAATTGGGACTACAGCCTTCCAAAAAAGACCTACAAAAAACCTAAGTTACACAAATGTAGCTAACAGCTAAAGGTGTGTTCTGCTTTGTCTTAAAAGTCCTCAACGACTTGCCCAATTTGGACTGATCCATTGATCAATCAAAAGATTGATGAATGATTGCATGAATGAGTCTACAGGTGGGCAGGCATACAACCACTGCCCTAAGGGGCCTCTGACAGGGGCCCCTGACAAGTGTAATACCCAAGGCCAAGACATGTCCCATGACTTGACCTTAACAGTTTTAAGGGGACTTATTGGTGATGACTAGTGTCAGTTGTTTTGATAGACGGATGGATGGGTCAAAGTTTGGGTTGATAGATGGAATGATAGAGATATGGAACCATGGGTGGAGTGATCTGTGGTATTATTGGGTGAGTCTTTGGGTGGAATGATAGTCGATGATACTTAAACAAGGAACTCCTGTTCTTCCTCTATTCTAGGGACTTCTGAAGATTATTTAACACAGATACTTTCTCAGTTAAATAAAGAACATTAGGGACAACAGTAAGGGTTTCTTCAAAAGACTGTTAAGACACCAGCAGAGTGTCTTCAGACAAAGCTCTCTACCGATCTGGTGTAAGACAGACTACAACAGAAGATCCTTGCTGATTATGACCAAATTTCATTTCATTTTGGTAATAATCATGTACTTTTTAATTTTAGATCTTTAAAATGACGGGCATAGGTGGCTAAGCAGATGGCCCTGTGGATAAAAGGACAGTCAATTGGGTGTGTGTCTTCTTTCTTCAATCAGATTCTGCACTTTTCAGGACATTTCTACTTGTTGTAAGAGTCCTGTGCCTTGTGAACACCCACCGTTCAAAGGTGTACTCGCTCTCCGATCTGAAGTAGTACACGTGGGATTTAAAGTGGAGCTTGAAGACGTAGTCTTTGTGGATGTTCTCTGACTCGGCCGGGACCGTGACGGAGTAGCCCAGAAGTGGGAGGCTGGCCAGCGGGTACTCATCCTGTGGGGGACAGAAGATAGTGGACAGCTTACGGCTAAAGAAATCACAGAACCGCTTGTCATTTTCTTGTTCAGATGCTTGTCTCACCTGGTGGGACTTGTAGAAGAAGAGGCTGAAGTTAGTGAAGACCACCCAGAGTTTCTGCCAGCCGTTGCTGTTCTTGAACTTCCTCAGCAGGTTACCTGAGAGCTGGTTCTGCAAACACAAAAAAACAGAAAACCCCAGGCTCAATAGACATCACCCCTGGTAGCCATAGTAACCTGAGATTGAACAATTTAAGGAAAGAGGGGAAAGCTTTTTGCTTCATTTTACACTTTGCTGTCCTAAATCTCTCACCAATTTGATGTGTAATGCTAAGTGCTAAGAAAGAAGAAGACCTAAGCAGATAACAGGGGATACAGCACCTCCACAGCGATGCTGAAGTCCACCATGGAAACGCTGGTGTTCCGATGCCAGCAGACATGCACGGTGGTGTTGCCACGGTGGCTCTGACGCTCCAGGGATGAACGTGAGCCGCATAGCTCCTCTTCAGACTCCAGCTCGGATCCAACCTCCTCCAAAGGCTCTGAGGGAGACAAACAAAAAAATAAACTTACACCCACTTTAAAGTCAGGATAACAAAACATCAATCTGTACTACACATAACAAGAGCTGGAAAGCAAAGACTAATCTTTGCCGATACGATGCAGAGGATCCACCAACCGGCATGCCTTTACATTGTAAGAGGCTCATTAAACCTTGATGCAACTTTTCTGAAGTAACTTAATTTCATTAATGAACGGATGGGTTGATAGTCTGCATCCGTCAAGACTGTGTGGGAATTGAACTTTAAGGAGAATTTTTATGTAATTTTAACTCTTTTAATGCCATTCTAACTGTCGGCTTTCATCAGGGGTAATGATGCTAAATGGGCCATCTGTTCTCTCACCGTTAGAGCAGCTGTTATCATGGGATCAAACACAGGAGCTCCGCTCAAAAGAACAAAGAACAGGGGAATAATGGCTGACTGATCAAAGGCTTTTAGGACGTATCCTCTGACCCACTGACTCATCAGATAGAACACGGTACAGGACACCACAGGGTCAGAGGTGGTGAAACGGCACCTCTACGGTCTATGGGAACCTCAGTAATAGTCAGTAAAGAGCATCTTACTGCTGTCAGTGGAGAGCAAGTCGGTGTTCGGAGTGGTGCCCTGTTCTGCCAGGTCAATGGCCATCCTGATGTCCTCCACCCAACGCTCCATCTCTGCAGCACAGCTGAAGAAACGCACAAAGCAGAAACAGAGGCCGACATGTAAACCACTGGTTCTTCATCAATCGAAAAAAGAAGAGAGTTAGATCGGCTTTTCTATGTAATGGCATTCACCAACCTGGCAGCGACCACCACAGACTGCCGCTGACCAAACAGCGTGAACGAATGAGGGACTCCCCACTCTTCCTCACTTTCTCTAATCTGTGAGAGACGGCATCCAATAAGAAATGCATGAAAACCGTGAGATTTAACACAGAGGCAACATTCCTTCTTTTGCTCAAAGATGGAGAAAGTTGCACACACACACCGTCATGCCATACAAAGGCAGCTGCCCATGGACCTTAAACTGGTTAGACGGAGTCACCCCTCGGCTGGTGTACATCAAACAATCGCTAAACTGGAGGAAAAAGTAATAATCCAAAAGATTAACTTCAGAAGCAAAACCTTCTTACACATTAATCAGGAATAAGTCCCTGTTTATTGACTGTTACATTACATTTCAAACTAATTTAATAGAATAATTCGACCTAAGTTTATAACGGAAAGAAAAGAATAGGCAAAGGAAGGATATGGGGGTGAAAAGGGGAACAACAGAAAGAAAAACAAAGGAAAAACAGGGAAGACGGAAAAGTGGGAAAGAAAGAAACATGAGACAGGAGACAGGGACAGGAAAAAAAGGAGAGATACAAGGAAGGATCACAATGGCAGCAAGAAAAGACAAAATTTAGCTGACAGTAAATGCTCTCATTTATCTAAAGATAAACATCCTACACTCCAGACCTGCAAGAAACTGACATCAAATTCCAGATAACAACATTTCTGATTCATACCAGGAAGAACATCCGCTGCTGCAGGCCCTTCCCCGACAGTTTGCTGAGGCAACCCAACCTGATAAACTCCTGCAAGTCCAACACAAACAATTCAGGAATTCTCACATCCGGTTTGCCCATCTAAAGATTCAACAAATTCAAGAAAATTAGAGGAGATGGAGACAAAAAGCACCGACCCTTCCAGGCGCCACCAGGTTTTCAATGCCGGTCAGATCTTTTTTCAGCTCCAAGATCTTCTGGAAGTTTTCCATCTTCATCATGATGCCCTGAAGCTGGAGCGCCATCTCGGAGATCTCTGCCAGAGCAGCTGGAGGGTTGGAGATGACTGCATTTTAGAGGCACGTTAAAAAAAAGAGTGAAAACAAGCAGGGATGACCAGGAGTACCTCTGCTGTCCCTGAAGTCCTCATGGGTGGGCGGGTAGTGCTTGCACAGCCTCTCCAGGATCAGCTTGTAGTGCAGCAGACGGTGGAGAGGCCTCAGAAGGAAGATGTACAGAGGCAGGTAACAAACCCTCTGCTGCTCAAAGTCCCTGCAGAGGGCTTCCACCTTCCGACTCGACCTGGAAACAAACCGAGAAGTTCACAATCCCGTCTCCTCTGCTCCAATATCCCCACTCCGTCTGTTCTTCTGCCTCACCTGCAAGCTCGCTCCAGTTCGACCAAGCACTCCGAATGCCTCTGGAGGTGAACCGTCAACTGCTGCAGAAACCAAAATAGAAAGCAAACAAACTGTTAACACCTATAACCCGCCATCTGTGAGAGAATCCAAAATCGCCCTTACCCTCAAACCCTGAATGTTCTTCAGCAAAACGTCACCAATACGCTGGTAATCTCCCCTGATGTGAGCGTTGGACCGACCCTCCCTGCAGGAAGAGGATCATCTATCAGAGATTTGTTTGTAGTTCCAAATTGTTACCACTAGATGGGAGAATAAGATGGATTTTCTATAACAGGAATTTTACTATTTGAGGAGAGGAGACATCGCCTGACAGGCTTAGGAGTTAACGGTCATGTCACACTGGGAGGCGTAAAGGAAGGAAACATTTGCTGTGTTCCAAAGCAAAATGGGCGTGATTGTAAACAAAAATAATAAACAATTTTTGGCAGAATCTAAGAAGAGCACTTTAGGAAAAGAACCAAATAACAAGTGGTGTGGCATTTCAAACACTTATCAGAGAACAGGACTCTGCGATGTGACTATGAGCCCAAGAAAAATAAATAGTCCATCAATGAATGGCTGAGAATAAAGATTCAGATTCGTTTTTGCATGTTATATTTATATATAGCATATATTTAAATCTATTACGGGGAGTGGCGGCCTAGTGGTTAGGGAATAGAGCTTGGAATCCTGAGGTTCTGAGTTTGAGCCCTACTCCCACAGACTGACACTCTCTGAGCAAGACCCTGAACCCCTGATTGCTCCCCAGGCGCCCAACGATGGCAGCCCACTGCTCCCCAAGGGGATGAGTTAAATGCAGAGGTAAATTTCTCCAATGTGAGATCAACAAAGTTCAATTATATTATTGCCAATCCTAGCATTTAAAAAAAGATTAAAATAAGAGTCTGGTTTCAAAATAGTTTCTTTTTTTTTTCTATGTTTAAATTCAGTAAAACTGGCAGATTGCTTCCACCCAGTAATTATCCAGACCTCCAATGTTTGAGGCTGGACTTCTTCAGTCTATATGATTAAAAGAAATGCAAGCCTCTCTTTTTAAACAACCCTGCTGAGTGATATTCAATGGATTAAAAGTCTTGTTAAGTAGAAATAATCCTTCTAGTAGCATAAGTGTTTAGCCGTAAGCAGCACATTCCCATCATGATAGCTTCACCACCATGCTTCCTAGTTAAAGAGATTCTAATAAAGTTGCAGCTGTTGGATTTATAAGAATTTCAATTAAGCTTAATGGACTGAAGCACAATTTTACATCCTTCTGCATTGAGTTGACATTATGCCAAACTGCTGTGCCTCTAAAAAGACAAAGGAGAGAGGCCCACCACTGTGCCAGCCGCTGCTCCGTCTCTTTGAGGAATCCCTGATGAAACCTGTAGACTGGGTCGTAGTGGGAGGATATCAGATCCCTAACAGAGTCTGGAAATGCTTCATCTTTCCCCACAGCTTTCTGGAAGAACTGGACAACAGAGGAAGACACGTACCGATAAGGGAAAGGAGGATGAACAAACTGTATGGTAAGAAATCCACTCAAGATTTTGTCTCAGTAAATCAAAACACATTTTATACCCATTTTAGGATGTAAAACCATGTTAGTAAGGAAGAGATTTTCTATTTTAAGATTAGGCTTAAAACTTAAATTTTTGACAGAGCTCACAGTTAGACTAGCTCAGGTTATTCTGAGCATTTCCTATTGCTATGCTGCTATAGGGATAGGCTGACGGAGGATATAGGGACTACTTTACATTATTCTGCTTCATTCTATCTCTATTCTTCCATTCTGCAGTATTTATCACTTCAACCCCTTGACTTAAGGGATTTAAGGAAGGAGGCTGGGTAGGAAGAGAAACAAGACAGGATTTATGGACAGGAAAGATGAAAAGGGATAAGAAACCAATAGGAGAAAGTAGGAAGATGGAATAAAAACAACACCACCACAAGGTAATAAATGACTCGAGGAAAAAAGCTAAGAAAGAAGGAACAAAGGAAGCAAGGAATGGAGGACAAAAAGAAGGTGGCTAAGACAAAAAGTGAAGAAATAAAGGAGAATATAGACAGAAGGATGTCAAGAAAACAAAAGGAAGGGATGGAGGGAGGGAGACGGTGGGAAATGAAGAAAGACATTAATCCAGTGGGAAAGAAAACAAAATATAACAGGGACATAAGAAGGATAGAATGACAAACTGTATATTTTTTAAAACTGAAAATACAATCGAGTTTAAGATCTGGAAAATATCCAGCCTCTCCTCTCTATGAGTATGTATCCTGGAACACACTGCAAAAAAATCAAAATCTAGAAACGTAATTTTTATCTTAAAATAAGTGCATTTGTTGTATTTGAATAGAGGAGGTAAAAGAGACCTTTTGCCAATGGAACAAGACAATTTACACTTAAAATAAGAAAACAAAATTTCAAGTGCCTTTTATCCAATTATCTTATTTTAAGAGTAAAATTACTCATTCCATTGGCAAACCATCTCATTTACCTACTCAAATTAAGGGTGAATACACTGAATTTAAGACGTTTTTACTTATTTCTATATCGTTTTTACAGTGCATCAGGCCTTAGGTGAAGTTAGGGGACAGTGTTGGAGCCACATGACCGGAGTGTGTACAGCCCCCAAACACTGAGGGTAAATTCCCAGACCAGCATCACAGATGTATCACTGGAGGAAGAGGGGAGGGTGTGGGACCTCAGGCCTTAGCAGCGCCACCCAAAGAAAACATTTAAGAGGCTTTAAAAAGCTGCCAGTGCACGCCTTCCTTCCACATCAAAGAGGGATAAAAACTGGATCCAAGTGAGAAAAATAACACAGAGATTGGAGAAATAAGATCGGCAGAAAGAGATTTACTACACAGGAAGATCAGAGGTCAGAATGAAGTTCAGGGCAGGTTCCTGAATCAGAACTCCTGCTGTTGTTCTTCATTTCATTTTACTTTGAAAAGCTGTTAAAACAGAGTTCAATTGAGCCAAGTCTGGCCCATGTTATGCTGCCCTCTAATTGTAGGATTTATGTTGTAGACATTTTATTTTTATAAGCAAACCCAGAGAGGAGGCGGAAAAGTAAAGAGAAAACACGCACCAAGGGAGCAAACACTACAAAGACCATTTTAAAACCTGCACAGAAGCTGTTTCCAAAAGGAATACAAGAGCAGCCGTAAGTTTAAAGCTTGAGGAAAGGAAACAGAAACTGTCACGATTGTGAATTACAGTAAAACCTCGGGTTTTAAAAAGAACAAAATGTACTTTAGTTATAGAGAAATAAAGAAGCTGCATTTTAGATTTTAGGAGGATTCAAGTTTAGGTCTTTGATCTTAAGATTCTGCTTGATCGATCTCTTTAAAGCTTAGCTAGACCATCAGAAGATTAACCTTCACATACCTTGGCTCTGTACACATCACACATAATAAAAGAAACCACAAACACACACATGAGGAAGAAAGGTCGCAATAAAGGAGGACACAAGGAAGGAAGGAAGGACAGAATGGTTCAGGGAAATAGGGGACACAGAGGAGGAAACAATGAGGGAATGAAAGAAGGGATAAGGATGCAGGGAAGTAAAAAAGAAGGGAGGAATGCCAGACAGAAGGAAGAAAAAGATGAGTAAACAGAATAAAAGACTCAAAAAACATAGGAAAAAAAAGAAGAAGAAAAGTAAAGACACAAGGAAGGGGTAGAAAAGAGAGCAGGAAAAGAAAGAAGAGGACATAAGGGAGGAAGAAGGCATTGGAGGAACGAAGGAAAGTAGAAAATAAAGGAGTAAGGTAGGACTTAGACTGTTATTGTCACAAAACCAAATTTTTCTTTTGTACAGCTTTTCCATTTCTTAAAGTGGATCAGTGATCAAATGTAAAGAGTGTGGGAGAAAAAAAACATTGTGCAAAAAAAAACACATGGATATGGAAGTTCAGAGCATTGAATATATGTGGTGCAATTATGCAGTGCTTTAGATGCAAGCAAATAAGGAAAAAAGGGCGCTATGTAAAAGGAAACGAAAAAAGGAATTATTCAGAGAGAAAAAAAGGAAACAAGATATAAGTTAGGAAACAGGAAATAATGAAGGAAGGACACAGAGAAGAAGGGAAGGGGGAGGAAATGAGAAAGGAAGGAAAGAAAGATGGGAAAACGGGAAAGGTAGGAAGGATGGAACAATGGAAGAAAGAAAAAAAGACATTTTAGAAGACAAATCCAAACTCCTGCTACAGTTATCACTTCACAAGGAAACTGTCTACTAAAGGAGAAAAGCAGGAAATCCAGAAAGAAAAAGGGGAGATGTGAGAATCATTATTACCTCTGTGATAACCTGAAGGTCTTTGAGGTAGGTCCGCTCTGTTGTCAACAATTCTTTGGCGATGAAGTAAGCTTTGTCTGTGGGAAACTTCTGGACACAAACAGAAAAATCAGATCCAGGTACCACAGCTATGTTTCTGTCCAGATACAGCGTCAAACTAATATAAGCGGTGTGGATTTTCAACAACCCCCCATTACTCTGTTACCTTCTTTAAAAAAACAACAAATAAATCAATTAAAACACAAAAGTTTATGATTTATAAAAAAAAAAAAAAATGTGTCCACCTTCCTCCTCGCCTCCTCTTCATCGTCATGGCGGACGTATCCAGCCTCGATGAGCAGAGGGCTGGTAAGCGGTGAAAGTTGCTGTCCCTCTGCAGTCTGCCCCACATCCACCGTGCTGGGGACGCCCTTCCCTTGCCCGTCCTCTGTGCCGTTGCCGTTCGCCACCACCGGCAGACTTTCCTGAGGTGATTCCTTGCAATCTGAGTCTTCTAAACATGAGAGATTAAATAAGACAAAGAGTTAATTAAATTTTATAAAAATAAGCTCAACTGTCAGTTAATGTTGAATCTTGACATTTTGCTTTCTAAACCTACAGAGATACTGTATGCTTCTTGTTAGAACAAACAAACAAACTTTAGTATTAACCAGTGGGATTTTTTACTAACGGTTAAATTAAAATCCAGAATAAGGAGGTCTCACCAGACTGGTTATTACTGAAGGCCTTGGTTAACCCCACCTACTGGTCCTTTTATACCTATTTTAATTACAAAGGGTTTCAAGTTTCTGAAAAAGAAATACCCTAAACAGGGTACCAGTGCATGTTTTACGGAGGAAATGCCATACTTTTCAAGATTCAATGTTCCAGAAAGTTGGTTTAGATGAGTTTTAAAAAAACAAGTATTAAAGCTTACTTCAACTGTTTTAAGAAAGGAAAGGGTTTAGAAAGGAAAGCAAGGAGGAAGAACATGCGAAAAGGGAACAAAAACAAGAAGGACTTGAGATAGAATGAAAAGAAATGAGGGGAGGGAAGTCAACAAGGAAAGGAAGGATACAGGAAGAAAGAAGTAAAAATGAAGGGACACAAGAGAGGGCTTGGACACCAAAAAGTAAAGGGAGATGGACAGAAGGAGGGGATGAAGGTGGAACAAAAGAACACAAAGATAAACAATAAAAACTTTAAGCCACAAGAAAGAAAATGAGAGAAAGTTAATAAAGCGATTAATGAAAGGGAAAAAGAGAAGGTGAGGATGGACACAGCATATAGATAAAAGGAACTAAGGCTGGAAATGTATTTATTTTCTTTTGCCAAAATTAGCCAGACTGGAAGCCCCTAGAATAAATCAGCTTGAAGTCACTTTGTTATTCTGGTTTGGCCAGACCTTAGAAAGTCATGTGCTAAATCACAAATTGTTAAAAAAAAATTGGCATTTATACTATTAATTTCAACCCCCTGCGTATTCCCTGATGGGCAGAGATGAAATCTATCAGTACAAAAGGGAAGTAGTTGAACACATAGAGGGGTTATGAACTGGCAAACTGACTTCAAGGTAATAAAATCTGTAAAAATAAAACAAAAGATATTTCTAAACGGTTTTCATGAGGTTTTCAGTTGTAGTTAAAAATAAAAGTACTGCTACTACAGCTAGTTACTACAGCTACTACTACGACTACTACTACGAAAACTACAGGATTCTACATTTGACTGTATACTTGCCCAGTTTTGCAAAGCTTCCATAAAGTCCATCGCTATAGATCAAACTGGATTGTGGGTAAACCCATCGCAACCAGTGAATGAAGATTTATGCGCCAGTGCTATGAAAAAAAAAATAACTCCAAATACAACAAACATGATGATTGTAACAGGGAAGTTAAAGCACTGGAAAGTGAAACAACCTCCAAATGACAGATCATCTACCACATGGCAGAGCTAGGGGCCCATACAGAGAACTCGAGTCCCTTTTTATGTTAAACAATCTCGTTTTTTTATTGACACTAGTGCACCACAAACAGAGAACCTTAAGAAATTTAGACGGACAAAAGAAAGGGAAAAAATAGAAGCAACAAATAAAATATCCAGCAACAGTTTGGCGATAGATGTGAAGGAACAGTGTTATGAAAGCGATAGACAACAAGTGAAACCGCACATTTTTCCCAGAAAATTAAAGATTCATTCAAATTTAGTCAGCTCTTTAGTTTAACCAACAGCATGCATAAGGGTGATTTAATCACAACTTTTAAAATAGAAAATACAAAGCAGATGTGGTTCATGCAGAGCAGCCACTAATGTTTCAGTCAGCAGGAACACAGCAAGAATGGCAGCATAAAGTGCAGAGATTTAACCGGAATATACATTTTCTGACTTTGCTTTGACTTTATTTCAAAATATTAGTTCAAGTTACTGAGATGGCTAGCATACTATTAGCCAGTTAGCTAAAATTAGCACTGAAAATAGGAATGGACTGACTTTTGGGTTTGCGTATGCTACGTTTTAACATAAAAAGTTCCTATTTCAAGCCCAGACTAAAATATCTAAAGTAAAAAACATAGTCAATAAATGCCTTTTATTTTGCATAAAATGAGTGTTGTCACACTGTAAAACTATGGTATCTTTACTCTTATTATGAAAATCCTATGCTAACACTTCGTTTTAGCGGGAACTAGCCCACATATGAAAAACCACAAAAAAAAAAAAATGTATATGAAAACAAGCTTTTTAGCTTTAATCCTTTGAAAACTGACACTTTGATATTCAGGATAACTTAAAAGCTAACATAAGCTAAACAGCTGTTAGCTTTAGCTTGTATCCCATCTGACGGAATTTCTTTTCCTCCCAAAAGATCGATATTTTCCCTTTATTTACCAAATTTTTTGCAAAAATACATATGAAGAAAGATAATTGAATTTAAAAACTAACACATTTGATTAATTCAATAAAAGTTACAATTTACAGAAAAAGACAAAAATCACAGTAGCTTGTTACAAAGTAAGTACAATTAAAGGCCTTTTAGGAATTAAAAAAAAAAAAATCAGGGAGCCAGTGGAAGTGGTTAACATGAATTAATTTATCTTTATGTATTCTAAACGTGAAATGTGAGATTTAGAGCAGCGAAAAGCTAATTTATTAGAAAAAAAATTTGAAGAATAATTTGTTTGGAAAAGAAATAGCAGAAAAAAATATCTATAGCTCCATGATTTTCTTTTTTTTTTTACCTAAAGGAACCCTAGTGTGGCATTACAGTTACGGTGTATGTATGTTCAATTTCAATAAAAATCACAAAGAAGCATCAGTGAAATAAAGTGGTAGAAAATGCAAATATGAAACAGGCAAGTGTAAGGACACCACAGGGACCTGGCTCCAGTATTCTTGTGTATACAAGCTGTGACAACACGCAGACTTCTACATCTGACAACATCAACGCTTCGTTTTTCAAATAAATCTTTTGTGCACTTACATGATGCATTAATATTAACTTTACTGGTGTCTGTCTATCTTCACCCTCCCTCTCTCTGTTTACAGAAAACTGGAGCCAAGTAGCGCCTGCTCTGTCCATGTGCACAGATCCCCAGCATGGGGGCCAAAACACAAAAGGTTTCTAAATGTTTGAAATAAACACAGTGCAGGTGATTGCTTATGAGGGCAAGGCGACTTGAAGGCACAACGACTCCAAAAATAAAGAAGAGCATGTGCTTGGTTACGCGTTTAACTTCATCACCTGCGTCTCAAACATTCTGAACCGTTGTGAGGCCCTTAACACAAACGCCAAGTGAGCATAAAGGAGTAAAGTGACAGCCTGGTTAACATGCATTCATAGAAACAGCAAGAAAGTGGTGAAAACAGTGTTAAAAAAAAAGCCGATTTTTTTTCTTTAAAAAACATGCTTATAAACAATGTATTTACAAAGCAGGAAGTATTTGTTTCAGAAGAAAGCAGGAGAAAACAAATCTTGCACACATAACCCAAACTGATTCAATCCAATGCAGTACATTCATAAACAAAAATAACCTAAACTGGTGGAAATTGCAGGTTTGAGTCGAATTGGCTTGTTCTGATTTAGCCTTCCAGTGAAAGCAAAAAAACAAAATCGGAGAAGAAGCAGCCGAAGGGGCAACAAATGACAGATGGAGATGAGGAGCCTAGTATAAGCTGCAGTTTAAGAGGTGAGAAGAGCAGCCAAAATAGAGTGAAAGATAACATTCAGGTTCCCTTGTGAGGAGAGTTCATGCCAGGGGCCGAGCCAAGCACAAGCAGACAGCTATGGGTTTTGTGTTTCTGAATTACAGTGAGGAAATTAAACAGAGATATGAAGAAAAAACAAAAAAAGGAATCACAAGATCTAAGCTAAGATCTGCCTAACAATCTGATCTCTGTTAAGGAAAAGAATATTTAAAAAGAATTTACTATACAGAAGCTCTCTAAAGCTTTCACATTAGCACTAAAACTCCAGTTTACATTGATGTAAAATATATATAAAAAATCATTATGTACCCTTTTCCCCTATAATGCAACTTTATCTCAAGCACAAATCTATTAGAGGAAAGAATAAGTGTAAAAATTTTTAATTGTTTTAATTTGCCTTATTTTGCAGAGAAGTCACAAAAGACTAGAAATATCTGTCCATTTGTTTTTTGTAAAGGTATCAGTGAGGATAAGTCGGATTGACTTAAATCCTCTGCAGAAATATGTTATGGTCTAAACTGACGTGGGAGCAACACAGGGCAGTGAAAGGACACTTAAACCAAGGTGAGACATGGTGGTGGCAGCATCATGATACATGGTTGCTTTTATTTAGATTAACCCCTGAATTACCGGTAATCACCTGAATTGATATAAATGTTTATAAAAAAAATTTTGTGTTGCCTTTAGGCAGACGCCAAATTAAGACTCTTACTTTCACTAATATGATTTATAATAAATAAATAGAAGTTAAAGTATTTTTTTGGCAGTCAGTGGTATCATATACAGCCAGGAAACAGTCCCACTAGAAATAAGTGCTTGCCAAAGGTTCCTAGGTGTGTAATAATTGTGAAATAACTGACATTGGGGTGGATGCAGACTAAATTGACAGTTTGATGCATATTTGCGACAACGGGCATTAACAGTTTTCTTTTTTTGCCTTTCATTAAAACTGTTAAAACAAAAAAGATCTCTTCAATAAAAAGAAGTAGAATTTTGCAGACTTATGTAGCAGCTATTCATATTTTTCCTCTCTAATAAAATCAGTCTTGTAAATCATACAGGATAAACGCTGCACAACGCGGGGAGGGGGAAACAGCTGTAGGGGAGATGTGAGAGCCGCTGATCTCTGGCAGAAGAAATAGTCCTTGTCCACCAGTAAGACAGAATTTGACTAAAAGCATTTTTTTTTAAAGTGCTCCAAGGGACATTAGACTTCCTGTTCTGATATTTTAAACACACTTACTAATTGAGTTCTTGAACATAACCCATTCTCTGGGAAAAAAACGTTAAAAATTGCTTTACACATAAGGGGGACTATATTTATCATAAACAATTCCTATAAATAAACGCAGCCATAAACAATAATCCCATCTTTCTTGACTTTCTCACCCCTGAATTAAATACCTAAGAAAAACCACTAGTGCACAATACAAAGTCAAATCATTCCTAAGGATATATATTCACATCACAGTCCTCAACACAAAGGAATTCACGTAGAATGCCTCTAAATAAATCAATATATCAATGGTTCAACGAGAGGAAATCTACCTCATTTCTCAGCTAAAAAAAGATCAACAAGCTTTCTTTCAACAGAATAGGTATAAATATGAACACTAATTGAAAAAGTCGGAAGACCTGCAGGAACTATCTCACCAAAGAAGTTCCTGATGTTAGATACACATTATTTAAATTTATGGCACATTGTAAAGGAAGCAATTCACCCCCAAGGGTTATTACCGAGCACATTTTTGAACTATTTACAAACTGGCTCAACAGGTTCCACTATAAAAAGCTGAACCAGCAAAGTCAGGAGTCTGCATAACAACATCTTTAGGCTATAAAAACAATTCTGATTGTTGGGTTTAGAAAACAAATCATCTAGAAAGCAACTGTGTAGTAAAAAACGGCAGATTTCTGTTATAAAAACGTCTATAAAGAGTTTTAAAAAGTTCACAAAAATGTTAGGACACCCCACTAAAGCTTGTGTGCTTTCTGACATATCTGAACAATTAATATCAGGTTTAATTCAGTCAGATTACTGAGAAGATTCTTCATTAATTAAGACTGAATTGATCCAAAGCTCCTGGTAGAGAGTGAAAAGTGGGACACCCCTCAGACTGATGAAAGGAAGGGTGTCCCAAATCTAACTATTCTATTTCAAATCTAACTAGTCCTCGAGATATTTTTTTTTTACTTTTAAGTGCAATTATATCACATTCTTTTTCAGGGATTGCACTATTTAGTTAGCCTTGTGAGACCATCCTGATCTCGCGAGCTTTCAAGGTTTCACTCGCAGATCAGTCTGGCTACTTTCTGTTAAAGAAAATTTGGAGCAGTTCACCAAACAAACGTCCAATCAGCGTTGGCTTTGAGGCGGGTTGAGGTGTGACGCAACAAGAAGCGCGACAGTTCAGTTTAAAAAACATGCCGGCTTCAGCCGATGAAACTAGTGTTAGCGTGGCAATCGAGCAAGTTTTATCGGAATTACAGAGTATTTCTTCACTGAAAGAAGAGCAAAACACTGCTCTGGAGGCTTTTCTCAGAGGAAAAGATGTTTTTGCTCTTCTCCCGACTGGTTTGGGCAAGAGTAGCCTGGCTTGTGGTTGTGTTTTCGTCGTCGCTCTGTTAGTACGTCATATGCTTCGTTGATCCGATTGGTTTATTTGGCCCGTCTATCACCAACATAGGCCAATCAGCTAACCAGTATTTTCTCCCCCTTCCCAAAATTACTTCAACGGAAGGTTTCCAGATGGATATGCGAAGCAAATCCATCTGGCGGAGTCAGGTTACTATTTAGTGGAGTTTCCCAACTTTTCTATCCCTCTACATTCAGATAATTAAAAATATTCAAAGTTGAGTTGGATTTTAACTGCAGCTTTTGCTTCTGTTTCAACTTTTTTTTCAAAGTGATTCAGTCGAAATTGTTCTGATCAGCAGCTGAAAACTTGACCTCCTACATTTTCGCCACTGAACTCGAACTGTCGCTCGTGCTCCGCTGACACGCCACTTCCCCCATCCTGCAACCGCAAACTCCCAAACATCAGCTTCCCATTGTTTGAGCCCACTGCCGCGGGGTTGCCGTACAGCAGCGGCTGGCTGTACGCACCGCTGCCGGCGTCCGACTCTGTGTCGCTGGTGTCGCTGCCGCTGCTGGTGGACCCGTCGATCATTTGGACCGGCTGGCTCAGGGTGTTGTTGTTGTCGTTGGGCTTCCCCTGGCGGCCGAACAGCCGCTGGGGGGCGTTTGATCTCGCCCGGCCCTGAACTGCGTTGTTACCGTTCATCATCGCGGCTTTTCTCTCCGTCGGGGCAGAGCACGGTGTTTGTATCCCGGAGCGGTACGGATCGCGGTGGATCGGGGTGGACGTAATCTGGCTGAGGATGAACGGGTCAGTGTCGGAACGGTCCCTCATGTTGTTGTTCAGGTTATACGGTTTGGCTAAATGTGGCGGCGTGCGGTTCGAGAGGATCGGGGAGTAGCTGCCGTAGTGGGGGGACGGAGGGACGGCGGGAGCTTCCACTGGGATGACTCCGGGACGTTTGGTGAAATAATGCCCGCCGTCGTCCCACCTTGAGGTGGAGCGAGGCTGGCTTTGGCCATTGGTCATCTCGGCGTGGCTGAGCGAATTCGTACGCGGATGGAAGCTGCTGATCACCGGGCTGGAGCACTGGCTGCGAGTCCCGGTTCCCAGCGGGCGAACGATTCCCATGCCGCGCTTGTCTCGACCCTGAAAGATCTCGTCCAATAGCGTGCTGTGGAGCGGGAGGCGGCTCTGGAAGGAGCCTCCGTTTGAAAGGACGCCGTCATTCGTTTGCTCGTGACTGCTGTTCAACATCTCCCGAGTTTGATCTGCAGCGTTTCTATTGCCAATCACTCCCTGCTGCATCACCCCTTGCTGGTTGGTGTGATAGAACCCGTTCACCACCCCAAACAGACTCCTATCTCTGCGTCCTGCACCACCTTCATGCCTGGAAGGCTCATCCTCATTGCTGTCATTTGCACTACTGTGGCCCCTGGGGGCCCTGCCGCTCTTCCCCACATCACATTCACTGTCTATGTCGCTGCAGTCTATGTAAGGAATAGAAGAGCTGCTGCCTTTGTTTGCCCTGCTGGTTGGACCTGGGTTGAGGAGATGCTGGCTCACTCCATTGTGGTTCTGTCGGCTTGGATCCAAGTCAGAGAAGCCATTAGTCGGAGGGGCGACAGTCGCTGGCCCCTCGGTGCCGTTACTTTTAGCCTCAAGTCTTGCCAAGTCGGTTTGGTCTGCTAACAGGATAGAGGTGGCACTCTAAAAAATAAAATGTAAAGAACCAGAATTAGAACCTTATATAAATGCAGCAGACATACAATTCCTCAGGGGGGAAAAAAGAAAAAACGACTTTGGACGAAATTTAAACAAACGTTTCCATAACTAATGCCTCATTATGTGGCAAGGAGTGGAATTAATGTGGACAATATCCTTCAACCTACAGTCGACCTTTATCCCTGGAAATTTTGGACAAGTTTCAAATCATAAAGTGAGGAAGGATGTGGGTTGGAATAAAGCGACAAAAAATAAAAGAAAATAAAAAATAGGAGCTTGTTTTAAGAA
>NW_015150994.1:566079-571152 GCF_000732505.1 Cyprinodon variegatus | reverse complement strand
TGGATGGATGGATGGATGGATGGATGGATGGATGGATGGATGGATGGATGGAAGAAAAAAGATGAAAGATGGATGGACAGAAAATTATAGATGGAAAAATTAATAGACTGATGGATAAAAAAGGATGGATGGTCAGATGAATGAGATGGATGGCTGGAGAGATGGATAAACTAAGGGAAACGTAGACAGATGGTTGGATGGATGGATGGATTGATGGATGGCTTTAAAAGAGGGTGAATAAACTAAGGGACCGAACAGACACAGTTCTATATTCCTTATTCTTTAAATATCCAATCAGGATCTCTCTGTATTTCCCATTCTCTCAGTAGGAACGCTGTTGGTCGCCGATCTAAAGAGCCTCTAAGTCTGGTTATCGGTGGATGGATATCAGGACAGCTGGTCGCTGCTTAGGATAGTATTACCTCTTTTGGCACTTGGGATCTGAAGGAAGAAGACTGGGGGGACATGCTGCTGCTGGACAGAACCTTACTGTGCTTCCTGTGAAGAGGAGAGGCGACACCAGGTCAAACCATGTGCCACTAATCAGCTAAACTAGCAGGCAAATCTGATTACAGCTCTCAGCCCCTGCTGCAGCCGCAGAAGGGTCTGTCTGAAAAACCCGAGCGCAGTCAGGAGACGTCACCTCTCAAAGGGGACTTTCTTCAGCTCTGAATCCTTCATGTGGTCGATGATCTGCTTCTGCGTTCTTCCACTGACAGAAAAAAAGGTGATACAAGTTAGCGAATCTGGATCTAAGGTTCAAAGAAAAACAGAAATCAACATATTTTAGGTGCAATCTCACCTGAACCGGAATGAGGAACCCCTGGTGAAGAGGATGGGCTTGGGTTTAGGTTTAGGCTCCTCGAAGAGTCGGAAGAAGGCGTGGTATTCCACGCAGATCTTCCAGAAAACCTTGCAGCAGTCCCTGCTGGCCATGGCGAACTCCAGCGTGTCGTGGTGGGAGTTCTGCTGGAGAGCACAGAGATAAAATAAGCAAAATATTGAGACCGAGCACAGGCTCAGAAGGACATTAACAAAACCTAAGATCATTTCCTGGAAATATCACATAAAAACACTTTTTTATAAAGTTTTTTTGATAAAGCCAGAGCAAACAAACTTTAATGGACTCACAGCTGGGTCCGCTCTCAGCTTGATGAGGAACCTTTTACGTTTGAAGCTCAGCTTGCGGATCTTAGACCAGTTGAAAGCGTTAATTTTTGTGTAACCCTGGATAAAAGAAGAGGAGAAAAACATTAAAAATGATCCCTCTATCAATGAGACAACAGAAACATTTTGGTACATGCAAGAAAGAAGAAAGGAATATTCGGCCTTAGAGAGCAGGAAAGAAGGTTCTTAGGTTCCCAGCCTCAACTTTGCAGATTAATCACTCAATTAATTCAGTTTAAGACCTAAAACTCTAAACTTCATCATTAAGTTATGTCCAATAGTATTAGGCTAATACTTCTAAGAACAGAATTTATTTGAGGAAGGTGGGAAAACAGGAAAATACAAGGAAGAAAACAAGGTAGGAAGGAAAGAAAAGAGGACAGCACATAAGGAGGGAAGAAGAAATACGGTAATACAAAGGTGCAAGGAATGACAGAGGGAAGGGAGGGGAAAGGAAAAAAAGGAAGGACACCAGATAGGAAGGAAGACGTGTGAGGGCAGAGGAAACAAGGGTGGAAGGATGAGTCACAGGAAAAAAAAAGAGCTGAGACAAAGAAAGAAAGAGAGAAGGAGGAGTCTATAGGAGCTCGAA
Source organism: Cyprinodon variegatus (assembly GCF_000732505.1). Lineage (NCBI taxonomy): Eukaryota > Metazoa > Chordata > Actinopteri > Cyprinodontiformes > Cyprinodontidae > Cyprinodon > Cyprinodon variegatus. The sequence goes on along the minus strand of NW_015150994.1, from coordinate 569,393 downwards.
ATGGAGCATAGAAGGAAGAAAGTTAGGAAACACAAAAGGGAGGAATGCAGGAGAGAGGATAGAAGGACCAATATAAAAAGGAGGTAGGAGAGAAAAAAGGATACAAGCTGGAAACAGAAGAAAAGAGAAGAGGTATTATGAGAGATGGGATGGAGGGTTTAAGGAGCAGGACAGTTAGGGGACAAAAAAGGAAGGAAAAAGTAAAAGCATGACACAGGATAGGATGGATGATGCCAGTAAGGACAGAAGAAAGGATAAAATGAGGGAAGGAAACAAGGAAATGCTTGACACCATAAAGAAAGGAAACCTCTGGGATTTTTTTCCTGATTTTTAGACCTCTCTCCGGATTCCTGTTTTACCTGAAACACCAGGACCCCAGTGTGCGACACAGTCAGATTGAGCTTGGTCCCCTCTCGGTCCTTCGCAGGGTACAGACGGACTCCGTACATCTCCAGCCGCCGAGCGATCTCCAGCAGCTGGTAGTCTGACTCCGCAGGAGTCTGTCCGCTGTGGAGGAAAAGCTTCAATCAGTAAATCTCCTATCCAAACCTGCGCTTCCTGCGGCCTCCCTTCAGACAGCGCCCACTCAAAACAAAACGCACCGCTGAAGTCCTGAAACAACCCCAGGATCAGACGGAGGTGCCTGCAGCAGGGCGGAAAGAAATTCGCCACAAAAGTGGTTTGTTTCCTCCCAAAATCTGAGAATAGCTTCCTGTTTCCTGTATGAGCGGCTGAATTAGCCACTTCCTTCCTGCGTGGGCTACGAGGGAGCCGAGGGATTGAAGCGAAGGAGGGAGGGCGGCCGTGAGCAGGCCGGCCGTTTGTTGTTCTCTGCTTATCTCCACTCTGGAGGGGGGAATTTTATAGGAGTCTGCATCTGCAGAAAATAAGGCAATGTGTTTGTTCCGCAGGTGAAAATGTGTCGTCTCAGTGCTGCACTGCACAGACTTTTACAGGTTTCCTTTTTCAGAGACACTTAACAGATACGTGCATCTGTGAAGGGCGGCTAGGGGAGACATTTCTGTGTAGATTTTATTATGTTTTTGGTTGATTATTCAGCTGAAAGACCCTATTATGGCATTTCTGTCCAGTTCAAACACAGAATAAAACAGGCCCACAGCATAATAGGTCATCCGCCTTACTTAACAGAGAAGACAAGATGTTTTGCAGCCTCCCCATATTATTTTAGTTACATTTCTGCTATAGGAAATCTGTTGCCATTTTAAAACAACTGTTTTTACTTTTAGTTTTTAAAACAAGGGAAAGCATTAAAAATTTTATAAGAAATAAGTGTAGATTTTCTCCTATGAGATCATATTTGATGTGGAAAATAAAATGAAGAACAAAAAACATAATTTCTAAGCTAATGTCAAGGAAAATTGGACAGCAAAACCAATTTCTGGTCATTTTAATGTCATTCTATTGTGAAAATGTTATTATAATTTTCTGTAAGACTGGTATTTGCTATTGTACTCTATTCAAAACCATTGGTTGGTTCATTTATAATTTTTAGCCACTACTAAGAGCCATGGTAGAGCCACATGTTGCGGACACTTGATCTTTTTTTTTTTCCAGGCTTTTATTGTCATTACACTGTCACAGTGTTCCCCAATGCTCCCCACGTGGGCTGCCATTGTGTGGGGTTAAGGGCCTTTGCTCAGGGACCCAGAGTGGCAGTCAGTGGGAGTGGGGCTTGAACTCAGAACCTCTGAGATCCAAGTGCAATGCCCTAACCCTTAGAAGGTCACTCCCCTATCTAACAAACAGATATGTCATTTTTATCACATAAACAGAAGGGGAAAAAAACAATAAGTATAACAAATGTTGGAGAAGTCGCTCAGTGCCTCAATTCTAGACCCCTAGAAATTTGCGCCACTGACTCAATCACTACATTTAGGTGCTCTTTTAAAACCTCTTTTCAGACTTTTTTACTCTACATACCCTAATCTGTCGGTCCTATGCTTGTTGACGTTAATGGATGCCAAAGGGACTCACACGTGTTGCCGGTGGCAGTCGATGATCTTGTCTCTGATGGCGTCCTGGTCGGGGAGGTACTTGTTGTGCAGCAGGTGCTGCCAGCTCTGCATCTCATCGAAGTCCCCAATCTCCGCTGGTGGGATGAAAGCAGGAATTCTGATTATCTGGACTAGAAACAATGGATTCTTCTCCATGCAACAAAACAATAGACAGATGGATGCAAAACAAAGGTAGTTTGTATTAATGGAGATATATATATATATATATATATATATATATATATATAGCATGGGGGAAAAATATTTGTTGTTCCAAACCATTATACTGTTATTTAACCTTTTTCCAAACAAGAAAATCCTTAAATCAAATCTTGTAACCTTTAATACTGATTTGTACGAACTGCTTTTGGAAAAACCCATTAAAGTTGTTATGAGTCATGAGTTATTTATGGTCAGGTATTCAGAGAAGGAAGCCTTTTAGGGTCACAATTCTTCAATGGAGACTCAACCACCTTCTGATTTCAGCTTCCTTTGGTAAAGATGCAGGAATACACAAGATTTGTAACAAAGAGTCCTTTTTAATTACTGTTGGTATTCATGATCAGAGAGACAAAACTTGACATCTGCAAGAAAGCTCCACCCAACTCACACTGAATGATGTGGGAAACCATGAGAGCTGAGCTGGTGTCGTTGCAGATAAGATGACCGCAGGCCAGGTCTCGCTTAATCTGCAGCGCAAACAGATACCTGGAAAACGAGAGGAATAAATATGAAAGGACAAGTCAGAAATGCATTGCTACATATTTACATACATATATACATACATACACAGATATCAGATTAGATCTGAAATGGTCTAAGACAATCTAAAATAAATGCAAAACACAATGTCTGATTTTTTTAACTGTTTATTTGTATGATTCAGCTGCAAATAAGTATTTGAACACCTGTCTATTGGCTAGAATTCTGACTTTCAAAGACCTGTTAGTCTGCAATCAAAACGTTCACCTCCACTCTATTTATTATCCTAAATTAGATGCACCTGTTTGTTGTCGTTAGCTGCATGAAGACACCTGTCCATCCCATAAAATCAGCAAGAATACAACTACTAACATGACCAAGACCAAAGAGCTGTCCAAAGACACTAGGGACAAAATCGTACACCTCCATGAGGCTGGAAAGGGTTATAGGAAAATTGCCAAGCAGCTTGGTGAACAAAGGTCCACTGTTGGAGCAATCATTAGAAAATGGTAGAAGCTTAACATGACTGTCAATCTCCCTCAGGCTGGGGCTCATGCACGATATACATACATATACATATATATATATATATATATA
>NW_015150994.1:529270-564974 GCF_000732505.1 Cyprinodon variegatus | reverse complement strand
TAAACTACTTCAAGTGTTTTAAATATATTCCTGCAAGGATCTAATTTCTCTTCCACCGCCACACTTTTAACCACACAGCAGAAACACCTTTTCTGTTTTTCTGTCTCCATATTTGGCTCATGGTTACCAGAATACCGCCCAGAGAGCCAAACAGGAAGGGAAAAAAACAACTGACTGCCCATTTCCTGTTAAATATGAGAGTCGCCAGCGATGCAGAGAGAACCGAGGGTCGAAAAAGTAAAATTTAGAACATTTAGATGTGTTCGGCGAGAAAAAATCCCCAAAGTGACAGAGATATCCTGAGAGCCGCAGCATCATGGGAAAAAGTGGAAGGTCAGAGGTCTCTTCTGTTTATGTCTTAAGGGACGGTGACGTGCGCTTGGATAAATATCTGACCGGATTATCAGGCGTTTCAGCTGCTTCTGGACAATAAACAGTTTCACGAGCCTGGTTCCCAGATCCCAGAGTTAGCCTGTGTAAGTTTAGAATACCAAAAGACAGGACGAGATATTTTTAGAACCCTCCATCAACCATAAAACCTGTCATGAAAGGTTAAAGCGACTGGAGCCAGGGAAGAAGCAGCACATCTTTCCAGTTTAGGGGAGCTCTGCTTGGTGTATGGGTGGTTTCTGTGTGAGGAAAAACCTACCGAGTCAGCTCCTCCATGAGCTGCGTGTGGTCAGGAGGGAAGAACTTCACCACAAAGCGAAGGATGGTGTTTTTAGGTCCTGGAGGAGTGAAATTATGGGATAGAGAAGAAATAAGAGCAACCCTTCCACCATTAACATCTATTTCTGCTTGGTTGTTAAAAAGTGTTGTAGAAAAACATGCAACATGTTGAAAATAGGATTCAATAAAGAAACAGCAAGTGGGAGATCTTACGTCGGATCTGCTTCAGTGCCGGCTTCAGGAGATCCAGCCATACCTGAAGAGAAATAAAAGCACTGTTATTGTCACACAGAGGCTAAATTATCTCTAGTAAGGTAAGGTCCAATATCTAATTCCTGCAACATGGCTTCCAACCCAACTATGCTGAAACCAATGGGATTTACTAACAATTCCACTCCATACCCAGGCTAACAATGATAAAAAAAAAAAAAAAACAACACTTAGCATTTTTGTATTCATTAGTCCCCCAACACCTTCACTAGAAGGAAATCTATAGAGATAAATCTGACAGCAATGCTGGATTTCTTATTCTTCCCAGAATATTTTGGAAAAAATTTAAATTTTTGTAAAAAAAAAAAAATAATTTTTAAATAATCAATTATAGCAGTTTAATAAATAATAGCATTTTTCAATGGGACATGAGAAGTTACTGAAGACAGAAAGAGAGACAAGGCGACACAGCAATGGAAGGAGACGGAAGGTAAGGTGGAAAAACATACGTGAGGATTTAGTACACAAGAAATGACTTAAGGGAAGAGGCTAGAGCCGAAAGAAGAAGAGAGGAAGGAACGACCCAGAACGAATGAAGTACGGGTGTAAATCACATCCATCATGGCAATTCCATTTAGTATCGATTTCCTGTACCAACGATTGGATTATTTTCGATATTCAAGAATACACCACGATACGATTCGATTAATTGGTCCATTTTTTTTGCCGCAGACAGGACGCCGGCTTGTTTTGTATTTATGACCGAAATTACGGAAAACAACTCGTGAAGTTTGATCCGCTAGAAGAGTGAGGTGCGAGAGAATGCTGGGACCCTTTTTCCACCTGGATCTCCGCTCTTTTTGGCCCTCATGTTCCTCCGTTGTCGGACTAAACTCGCCCCCACTTCCTCACCGCCTCAGACCACGCTTCAATATTGGGCATAAATCAAAAATGACTGCGTCAAGCTCACTGCGACACACCACTGCAGGAGTATAACCAGGAAGCGAGGTAGGAGGGCAAAATAGGTTTAGCGCCACCGCAACACTGGAGGAGAATTACGCCCAGGAGCAAATGGATAAAAATAGACCGGAGGAAACAAAAAAAAAAAATGAATCGATACTCTTGTGGACGTGTCGATGAATCAAATCGTCGGCTGTTGGATTGATACAAAACGATTATTATTCACACCCCTAGAATGAAGGGACAAATAAGGGTAAATGAAAGGGAGTATAGTAAGAAAAAAAAGAAACAAGGAAGGACGCATGAATTAATGGAATAAGGAAAGAAGGAGAAACAGAAAAGGACAATAGTACCCCTTTCCCACTGGAAAAATTGGCTTTTAGCGACAGTGGGAACCGCTCACTGACCCATGTCTACCCAGGGTTAAACAATTTGGCATGCAACCTGCAATAAAATCGCCTCGCCTTTTACCGGCACCCCCTAATTTATGTGATACCATTGAGTGCAACCTATGGACTTCAACACATGGGGCCAGTCTCGTCTGATTTAACAAACCAAAACAGCTGTTTACATTCCAAAAATATGGCACAGCGCTGGTGAGAGGGCATGTTTGGAAAACACACAATAACCCAGTATTTTCTGTGGTAAAGAGGCTTGAAGGAAGGAAGGAAGGAAGGAAGGAAGGAAGGAAGGAAGGAAGGAAGGAAGGAAGGAAGAAAAAGAAGGAAGGAAGGAAGGAAGCAAGGAAGGAAGCAAGGAAGGAAGCAAGGAAGAAAAGGAAGAAAAGGAAGGAAGGAAGGAAGGAAGGAAGGAAGGAAGGAAGGAAGGAAGGAAGGAAGGAAGGAAGGAAGGAAGGTAAAAATAAGATTATAAAAGAATGAATAAAAGATGGATGAAAAGGGAACGGTGTCAAGTAGTGCATAAAGAAAATTGGGAAGGAAGGAAGTAACCAAAATATTGGAAGAATGAAGGGAGCAAAACATAAGAAGGGAATAATGGTGGACCAAACTAGAATAAAACGACGGGGAACACAACTAAAGGACGTAGGGAAGAAAGGAGTCAAATAAATTAAATTCCCAAAATGACCACTAGAGTCTCTAAATTCAGAGGGCATGAGAGGAGAAACTCTGGATCTTCAAGGACATTAATAATAAAGAGTATCTGCATTATCAAATAAAAGCAGTTATAATGTTTAGGGAAAAGTTAACACATCGCAATTGGCACCACTAAGAAAGCAGGTCAGCCCTAAACGAGTCAAACTCTGAATCAGTCGAATGGAAAAGCACAAACAATGGAATTGAACACATCATTACTCATGAAAATGGAGGCTATTAAGAAGTGTATTATATGCAAATAGAGCCTGAAAGCTAAAAATGTTACTCAAAGCGTTCAAAATGTGGAGAAAAATAAATCTTATTGAGGGATAATTGACCCAATGTGGATGTTTGGATTCTTTTACTTGATGTTATTTGATCTTCAAAGAACGTTTCTGGTTCCACAGAAACAGAGATCCAGCTTTCATCTACGCCAGCAAAAACTCGTCTTTTTATTACATGTAAAATCACTAGTGGAGTTTCCAGGGAAGTGAAAAACGCCGTCCAAACTACTAACGCATCCAGTCTGCAGGTCATTACAAACAGCTGCCGCTGTTAGAAAATGCATTAACATGAATCCAACAGAAAGCTGGGTTTTCCAATAGACATCAGCGCTAATATAAAGGAAAAAAATCCTTCTACCGGGGTCATTTAAATTAATTTTACCGTCATTTTCCGGTGGTCCGTGTACTCCAGCCCAAAATAGTCCCCTTCTGTGAGATTGAGATGGACACAAACCAGGTCAAAAAGCACTTTCCCAGGTGCTCGTTGCTGAAACAGAGGAACAGAGGAGTGGGGGACATGTTAGAGAAAGGGACATAGATGCTGACTGACAGGAGGAGGAGGAAAACCTTGATATGGATGGACATGAGGGTCACCAAAAGGATTAACTATTTCTATTCTAATAGCTTTACACGTGATGTATTAAGAGTTCATGAACCCTAAAGTGGATCCCAGTGTGGATTAATAAAAACAAAGCAAAAAACGGTCTCAAACACAAAAAGATCTGCTATTAAAAGCTTACGCTGCACAGGTTCGCATTTAATACATGTAAAAATAGGGGTCAAAAAAACTCCCTACCACCTTTTTAGACTTTCCACAACTCTATACCTTCACATCTGTCTCTACTGACCACTAAAAAGATGTTCGGTAATGAGTACGATACCTTTACATGAGCCTTTTCTAATGTTTGTTTGATTTTTAATTGATCTTTTTTAACCAAAGAAAAAGACTGAATACGCATGGATTGGGTCCTTTTACACCGAGACACAATCTGGAATTTTCGTCAAAATCAGTAAAGATACAGATGTTTTTAGATAGATGTGTCTCTAATTAAGATAAGGGGGTCAATTTGTCTTGGGCACAGTAGTATAGTTACAGCTGCATACATAAAAGTACAGATCAGAGGATACAACACCAATACAACTTCAGTAAATAAAGAACTAAAAACAGTAAAAACGTGCCGAGTTCTGGTGCAACACTTTGCGTAACATAAAGCGGAATATTAAAATTCCGATCAAGCCCATGTTTTGGGAAATAGATGGGGACTTTTCAACACAAAAGCAAGGTCCTGCAACAATGGGCCAAGAAAAACAATGATGTAGATGCTTGTGGTTAGTGCAGAGACAATATTAAAATAAAATCAAATATGACCATTTTGGTTGAAAAAAAAATCCTTTGAACACAACAGCAAAAAAAGCACAAAATTTAGATTTTTGGTAAAAACCACACAGTAGTAAACAAATTTTATTGCTTTGATGATCGAAGATGAAGATTAAAGGCCAACATATGAAACCTAATACAGTGAATAATTTCCAGGTGACCAAAGGTAGCAAGTTAATTTGTTCCAACGTCTATATGAAGGTATAAAAACCAGGCGATTGTCCAGCAACCACAGAATTAGGAATGAAGTGCACCATGCACCACAGGTTGATGGGTTTGGTACTAAATAAGAATTTCAACTCTAGAAAAAAAGCTATAATTGTTAGCTAGTTTTAACGTTATCCACAGTGAAACAGGTGCTGTATCCCAGCTAAATGAAATGCAGTCAAGAAAGAACATTTTTGGCGCCATACACTGTGGTTTGATTGAACCAATACAAAAATGTTAACCTGTAATGACTATAGATAAATTTAAAGGAAAGAGGGGGAAGTGTGCTATGCTGCAAAGCCCATCCCAGCTTGGAAGTATGGAGGCGGTGGCATCATGGTTTAAATAAGTTTAATAATTGATCTAAAACCGCCAAATATTCAAAGTTTGAGATAAATAAATAAGAAGGGTATGTGTCAGAATTTAAATGGGATTAAAAATGGGAGAACAATAGAAATAGGCTACTAGGGGCTAACAGGTACAGGATTATTTAAAACAGCTGTAATTATGTAATTGTTAATTGTGACAAGTGGAGCCATGGATCTGCTGAATCAGAGCAGCCGACCTCAAGACCTGAGCCAAGTCTGTCACCATCTGGCTGCCTCATGTTCATGAGTGAGTGTGTTCATACAGTCTGCAGGGATAGACCCACACACTCTTCATCCAGCTACTCACCAACACACACATTTACCGGCTAAAGCTCCAGTCTGATATCCAGGAAACATCCAGATTTTTTTAACATTCTCCAACAGCGTTTTCATTATCTGACCGACAGATGCAGCCGTCGTACACAAAGCTGGAGTTTGGCTGGGATTTGGGTCTTGGTTGTGTTAATCTTCGCCTTAAGGCGGTTAAGAAGGGACAAAAGTGGAGGAAATAGGAAGACGGGGGGAAAAAAAGAGGATGGCTTAAAGGGCAGAAAAGCAGACAAAAGAAGAATTCTTCCCTCTGCTTTAACTTGAACTGCTCTTCTCCTTTCCACCTAGATCTATAAAGGCATTAGTCTCATTCACTGTATCGATTGTTCTCCGCCAAGCCTGACAAGGCTGGTCTGTTAAGTGTGCTCTCCTTTCATATAAAACAGTCTTTACTTTGGACCTTTTCAGCTGGACTACTTCCTCTCAGATCAGCCTCATTAACTAAGCCTCTCACAGCAATCTCCTTCACCAAGACATCCAACTTCAACAAAACGGGATCCAGTTTCTCTGCCGTGCAGAACCATGTTGGGCTTGAAGGAGGTGCAGGAGTACGACCCAAAGAGCACAGAGCTTTGTTGGAAACAGAAGGCCGGATTTGGATGCCATGAAGAAAGCATGAGAATGAAAATCTTGAGTGTTTAGAAAGATGTAAAGACTTTTTATTGCTTTCTGCTTTGAGACATAAGGTATTTGCACAAAAAAAGTTTGAGTTGTGGCTTCAGGTGAAACCTTTAAACCATTAATGGAGGAGCTAAAATTGTACAATCCACAATAAATTCAATAGCTACAAGACTTAGATTAAAACCAGGACCACAAGAGCCAAGTACGCTGATGGCAGTGCCCATACTGGCGAATGTGTGCAAAGGGTGGTGAGGGCTACATTGGTTTGAATATGAGAGCACCCCAGTGAGTAGTAGGTTATGCGTATAGGGGTATGATGACAGACAGTTGGGGTCGGCTTCAAACTTATCCACTCTGGAAGCAGGTTACAAATGAAGTCATATCGTGGTCACTTCTTTTCGTGATGGGAACCCAAACCGACCAGGAAGATTGTTGTATACCAACAGTGTCCAACCCCGGGTGTCAACATCTACTATCCTGCAACATTTAGCTAGATTACTGGTTTAGAAAACCTCAATCAAATCAGTGGCTTGATACCAAGCCTTCACCAAACCTGATGGCATGCTAAGGAGATAAACATCTATTTCAGTTGACTGTGCTCGAGCAAGGACGTACCAAACAATTGCATGGTGGTAGATCTCAACAAAGCATCACATTCTGGGGAGTCCCAAGATGTTTCCAGGCCAGATGGGATATCAAGTCCCAAGTTTCCCCATTTGGTTTTCTCCTAGCTGACTGTGCTTTGGAAATCCTAAAGCAAGAGATCCCAATCAGATGCTTAAACCGCCTCAACAGACACCTTTGTTGTAGAGGAGTAATTTGTCAATACTAAGCCTTCCTGATATTAACAGACTTCTCCTCCATCTCTAATGCTAAGTCCAGGCAACCTTATATAGTCTTTTAGTCACGATCCATATTTACTTTAAGTTCCCAAACTGTAAATCACTCTCGAATCCATCCTATCGTCACTAGGGAACAATACCCCAAGATGCTTGATGTACACGGCAGAAACTGTGATCTATATATAAGAGATTGCACTTTTACACCATACCCATATGTAGCCGAACAAGGTATCTGCCCAGGATGTTAAATAGGTGTTTCATTTCCAGTAAGTGGCGCAGAAGCGAAGTCAGTTTTGCAGCCTCATACCCAAACTTGGCTTGTTTAGACTGGGCCTTAAGCAATGGCTCCTTTTCTACCAAACTAGTTGCTTGAGCTTCCTTAGAACCATTCCAATTACTTAGTATTTCTGATATACCAATTCTGTAACAGCCCTGAACTTGGCCAGTAGAAATAACAGCTTAGCTAATAGCTAAAGGCAGGTTCAGAGAGACTGAGAACCAATCAAAAGGAGAGTTTACATCTCTTGGATGGGGCTTGGTTCTCATCAGTATTATTTCAAATAATATTTAAACAGACTGAGCTTCTATATCAATAAAAGTCAGATTATAACAGAATATCATGATCATTTTTTATATTAAATCAGAGTTTTAGCAGGTCAGGTCCCCACATGCAGCTGCACTCGCATCCAATATTTCCTTCTGCAGTAGTTCCAGTAAAACAACAGAAAAAGCTTTGGTGGAAAAGCCGTACTACAGCCCTACTACACCCCAGTAACTTCTACAAATGGGTGAGTCCGGAACAAATTAGATGACCTAAAGACCGCGAGAAGGCTGCTTCTCCAGAGGGATGAGAACCTGAGGTTCACCCAATGCCCTTCAGCTAAGCGGATAAGCAATTTCCTCCATTCAAAGCCAACTTTTCTCCAGTAAGTAAGAAAAACAATATAGATACAGACCCCTTATCACACTCAGGTAACATTATCCGGTGGAATGCATGTGGAAACATGGGTCAGAAAACAGTGCTGAAATCTTGAAATATCAATTCCAGTTATAACAACACAAATTTCATGAACCTGATGGATTTCTATCACCTTCCAGCTGCCAGAAAACATCAACATACTCCATGTTTTTGCCTTCAACTGGCAGCTAAAGGTCTGCAGCAAACCTGTTTGTGATTAAGTTTTCAGCGAGGTAGTAGTCGTAAGAAAAAACTGAGTCTAATCTAAACGGTGTGTGGGGAGAAAAAAAGGCAGTCTCAAAAAGGTGAGAGTAAAGTACGAGCAAAGTTTCAATTCTTCTAAAGAGTGCCAGGATTTACTCTGGTTCATGATACTCTAGGCCAGTTTTGCAATATCAAAACTAATATTTGATGACTAATCTTTTTTTTTTCTTTTTTCCATTTGTTGTTAACCACAGAGTTGCATGCTTTTACCCCAGCAGGTTCACATGTGGAAAGTTAAAGAGAGAAGTCATTGGGGGGAAAAAAACAAAAACAAACTTTCTCTCTCTGCAGACGCTTAATGCAAGACATCTGATCTCATGTAAAAGAAAGCCACTCAAATGTGCTGCTTTTGGAAAAAGTTGACATTTTCATCATTTTAATGTATGAGAACTGTCAAAGACTTGATTATTTCATACTAGATACAAGGGGCAACTTGAGAGTTTAACAATGAAATGTTGAACACCCACTATAAATGTTTCATGGCAAACTTTCAAACACTTCCAAAACTCCAATGTATGGTTTCCTGTGTTTATTTTGTCATTTATTTCAATATTAAAATAAAATCTTCAGAATAGATTTGTGGTGAATATTCTTTATAAAAACCAACAAAAAATGTTGCTATGTTCAGTTTGGTTGCATGTATAGATAGAAACCTTTTCTCCTTCCATGCTCACTCACACCTAGAAACCTTAAGGTAACCCTAATAGGATATGGCTTTATTTCTTCAACATTCAAATTAATTACTTTCACTTGAAAACAAATTGTTAAATTCAAGAAATCAAAAGGCTACAGAACCAACAATGTGGAATAACTGTTGTAATCCAGTGAGAAGAAATCAAAATAAAAAAAAATTCAGTGCTAGAATGCCATTTCTTATCCATCCATTTTCTTACACGCCAAGTGGGGTCGCGAGGGGTGCTGGTGCCTATCTCCAGCTGTCTACGGGCAAGAGGCGGGGTACACCCTGGACAGGTCACCAGTCTATCGCAGGGTAACACAGAGACAAACAGGACAAACAACCATTCACGCAAGGGAAGAGAACCCACGCATGCTCAGGGAGAACATGCAAACTCCATGCAGAAAGACCCCATGCTGGGAATCAAACCCAGAACCTTCTTGCTGCAAGGCAGCAGTGCTACTCACTGCACCACTGAGCAACCCTGCTAGAATGTTGTTTAAATTAAAGTCATGAGAAGCAGAGAGTTGTTACATGCTATTTAAAAGTAAACAGTGTTTTCTATAAAATCTTGTCAGTTCATTGAGGGAGAGGTTTGGTGTAACAGTTCAGTTTCACTTTTAATTTCTGTCATGAAGCTGGATTTTAAATTGTCTGCAGTCTTTCGGAAAGAGCTAAGGGTTTCAATATTCTCAAACTCCACAGAGGCTACTGATTTAGGAATGTTAGCCAGGCTAATTGCAAATATAAGATACTAAAGACATTTCAAAAAGTGTCAACTCATATTAATTTCCCTGTCTAAAAATGGGCAAATCCAGGATTACATTGACTTTTCTGAGTTGTCGTTTAGTCACATTCTGCTCCAAAGACAACTTAAAGGTCAGCAGAGTTAGAAAAATACTTTCAGAATCAGTGAAGCATAAGAAATGTGAATTAGAAAACACTCTAAAACAGGAAACCGTTTTCTACGTCAATTGGAGACATACAGGTTTGTAAAAGAGAGAAAGAGCAAGATTTTCAGCAACTAACAGGAAGGCTAAAATGTATGGGTCAAATTTTGAGTTTTTTTTTTTTTTTCCACATTTAGAAGTGTGGTATCCTATTTAAAAAGTTATGGTAATTATCTTAAGGAATAAACCGAAAGGGTACTTTTAGAAATGCTAAAGCTAATGCTAAACCTGTGACAGCTCTTTAGTAACTGTCTTAAATTCTATCACACAGTAATCTGAAACTTTTCTGCTATCAGTATAAACAAACAATGAGCTTAAACCTTAGGATGGGAACGCTTGTTTTTTTCCATGTTATTCTTAGTTTATGTGCAAAAATTTGTGTCGACATGGTCAAAATAAAAAAAATAAAAAAAAGAATTTCTGATGAGTGTATTTTCTCTCTAGTATTTTCTGTGGGAAATAAACATTTTGATGCATTTTTATAACAATGAGTGCATAACTAACCAATTAAACTATTGTAAACAGAGGTCCACAGCCATTTATCTAAAAAAAGAAAAGAAAAAAAAGAAACTAAATGCTTAAGAGGTTAAAATAATACAGAAATAGATTTTTAACAGTTTTTTAGAGTAGTTTGCAATTGGTTTGACATAATTTGGGTCATTTTATCTGCTTGTTGAATCCTTTAAGCAGACGTGGAGCAGATTGGTCCCTTCTGAGCACACACTGAGGTCCTTTCACACACAATCACAATCCCTTCTTTCAGCAGCCTCTATCAATGAGGCTTTCTAAGCCAGCCAAAAACGCAAAAAGCACACACAAACATACGCAGTCGCATTTTTATTCTTCATTATTAGATAAAGTGTTTTGTTTTTTTCTAGATTTGTTTGGGATTAAATATTCCAGTGAAGGGGCTTACTGACGTGCAGATCCAGAGTCAAAGAGTCCGAATAAAACTATTTACATCTGGGGGAAGGAGTTCAGCTAGCAGGGCCAAGCTCTCCTCCAAAAAAAATTATAAGGTATAGACAAGAGCCTTAATGACCAGCTGTCCTTCTGCAACAAACCCACAAAAAGTGATTAAAATAGCTCCAGACATGAAAAAAAAAATAATTTCAGCCCTTTCTTCCCTCCATTTACCTTTTATAACATGACTCAGACCTGTTCATTATAGCAAATTAGAATGCAGAGTATATTCGGGTGTATTAAATGCATTCAAAATACAAAAAGCTTAGTAAGTAGGTAAGTAGGAAGGACTTTGTATCCTCCTGAGTCATTATGTCTTGTCTTCATCCATGGCTTTTGCCTTTGGAAGAAACGTGCCAGGCAGCCATCAGTGCGACCGTCTCTATTTCAGAATTGGCTGCCAGCTAAAACACTGACAAATACACTTCCCCTCCACCCCTTTTATTCAGGATTTCTCTCATGTGACGCATCCAGAGCTTCGCCAAGCTGGAAACTGGTATATCAGAGAGAGTCACTTACTGTTTTTCTGCTATCTTCCCCATCTGAGGCCCCTTAGGGGCCAGCAGCTAAGAAAACATTCATATATTTTCTTCTGTGATGTTTCTACATTATTTGAAAGCTTTCCATAATTTGTGTCCGTATGAAAACACAGGGTATCTAATAATTCAAATCAGATGGAGACATTTTCCAGAATGTAAGAACAGGAATGGAACAAAATGGAAAAGACCAAAAAAAAAAGAAAACAAAGAAAAACATAAAAAATCAGAACAGGCAGTAATACGATTGTAAAATCCTGGAAAATCTGGAAGGTGTTTTTGCCAGCCATTCTAGTTATAGTCATCTTTTGCATCACAATTTTTCTTAGTTTTAGTCACACTTTTGAGTTTAAGTGCATTTTCCATCTGTATACAAGGTTTACCTCCTATAAGTATCAATAAGTGGATAGAAAACAACAAAAAAAGGCATGTGATCTTAAAAAAGACAACACAACAGTATTGATGATATTCTTGTTTCTTTTTCTGTAGCTGTAGAAATGCCAAAAGATTATGGGTAATATTAAAAATCTTAATTTTACTTATGCATGAGCTACAAGCTGATACGTAAGAAGAAATGCAAATTTCATTTAGAGAATATCTGTCACTCATCATTCTCTGTCATGCACTTCTGCCTCGTTAAGTTTCCCTCTCATCGTTTAGGTTTGTACCAAACGTCACAGTCGGATAGAAAGGATGCCAACTAAAAAAACTAAGAGTGTACAATTTATATGGACATAATAGGAATAGAATAGCCACTTGGACATATCAGTCTGAATACATTTTAATATGATTGTGAAAATGTGTGCACATCAACATGGCTATTGTCGTCACCAAGGCAACATGTCTGTTGCAGTAGCGGTTCAAGACCAGTTTTACACGTGGGGGCGAGGGTGGGACCAGGGTTTTTTCATGGGGCAGAGAGCGAAATATGAAAAAAAAAAAGCAACAAGAAAAAATATAGATCTTAGAACACCCAAAACTAAAAGTGCAACACCTATGTAAATAAATACAAATTAGTTATTGATATTAAACTTTAACTCAGGCCCTGTGTCAGTTTGTAGATTGCAACAGCATTAAGACATTAGAACAACTGCAAAGAAAATACAATCTAGAGAACAGAGATTGTTCAAATATTTTCAAGTGGGACATTTCTATAACAGTAAAATAAGAAAAGTTATTTCTCCCAAAGCCAATGAGATTGTTAAGGTTTGTACCAATGCTTATATGCTTCTGTCAAGTCAAATTTTCTCTAAACTATATAAACTTTACAAAATGGAAATACCTTATATATTAAGTTAAAATGGCACAACAGATGTCTACTAGTTGTAGAAAATGAAGGGAATTTAGGTGGAAGTGTCTGGTCCGATTATTCTTTCCATATTGGTGAACAACAGTAATGTTGGTGACAATGTGAGCATTGGAATGCCAAGCATTGTCATATATTCTGGACACGCTTTAAGTTAGAACAATTCTGGGACGGCATATTTTCAGTTACTGGGAGGATAATATGTTATATCATCCCTAAAGATCCTATGATTTTTTTGTTAGGTGTTCTACCTGGTGAAGGGATCTGCAAAAAAACGTCAATCTTTTTACAACCCTAAAGATTGCAGGTAAAGAAGGCTAGTGCATGGTCTAGGCTTAAAATTGACCAACTTTGCACTAATATTTAGTGCCCCTTGTTCTTTGTCTTTATGTTTTGTCTTGTATTAAGAAACATGCTAAACATAGAGTAAAAAAAAAAGGTGTAACACCTTGATTTTTAAATCACTGTTGAACTACAAAAAGACATTCACTCTATTTGGTGTTATGCATAGCAGCTATATTATTAGGTCTTCAGAACAGGGACCATAGCAGGGGCCAGGGCCGGTTGTACTGAGGCACTAATACAGTTGAAAGTCACCTCGTTCTGCCCAGTCTAGAATATAACCACCCATGGTCGGTTATATTCAGATTTTTATGCAAACCAGATACAGAGTTTGTTGATGGAGCCTTCTTGAAGTAGAAATGTCACAAATTGATGTGGTTTTATACTGATAATGTCATTGCAATAGTTAGCTATAATATTGCTCTGAAATGAAGTCCTAAGAAGATGCAAACCCACAACAGAGGTAACAACATTTGTGAGCTCAACTGCTTTCCATTTTCTCTTCTTTTCAAATTTGTTTAGCCTCTTATGGCCCATTTGAATATTCTTACCGTCTGTAAAGACAAGTATGCATAGTTGTCAGGAAACTGATTTCCTTTAGGCGCAAATGCTTTAAGCAAATCAAATATTTGTAGTTCTGTCAACATGGAGGGAACACCGGTAAGTTGAACAGATAAGAACTTTTCACAGGAGGAAATATAGGGGGGAAAAAAACACCCTTGGGCTGCTCATCCCTGACATTCAGGAAGGAGTGTTTGATTCACAGCTAGAAGAGGAGATCTGAGCAGAGGTCATGAGCAGCAGTAAATCTGACTATGTTTTGTTCCCCTTATGGTCAGCTTTATCAGGAAACTTCATACCAGAGAACATGCTGGGTCCTGCTGTTGAGCTGCGTCAGCGGACCAAAGCATCAACAGCTCAGGTTACACCGACATGAAGAAGAAGTCAACTACCAGGGTTCCTACTTCCTTTCAATCTTTCAGGTGAGAGTCCAATGACACAGGGGAGGAAGAAATGACAAGGAGAGAGGGAGGATATTAAGCCAGGAGGGAAAAAAAGGTAGGACACAAAAAAAGAATAGGGATGTGAACAAGAAAAGACTGAAAAATGGCATAAAGTAGGACATAAAACATGGGGGTAGGAAATCCAGTACGGGTGGATATGAGTATGATGGAGAATAAAGTCTGGATGTATGAGCAATTTTCCTAAATCTTTTCTTTTTCCAGACCTGGAAGACCCTGAAATCATATTGTAGTCCGTTTAGGATCTACAAACCACCCAAAAAGCAGTCAAAAATCACCTAGAGCATCCAATGAACTGTCCTTAGACCAGCTTTGAAATCAAAGACCCTCTGGGGGCTCAGAATAAAAAACCCTGCCGCCATTCACAGCCTGCCCTGCTTCCTCCTCACAGAGCCAGACAAGCAGAGCATGAAACCAGCTTCTAATAACGCTTACAAGAAATGGTTTATTCCAGCTGCCAGCTCCTTCACTGAGAAGACAAATCACAAAGACCCCGACCCCCGCTCTTCCTCCTCCCCACCATTCCCATTGCACCCAGCAACTTCTGTCAGAGCTATGAAAATGTCAGACTTCTTGTAGCTAGGCTTTTACAATCACTCAGTCATCCTGTCTAATCTAAACACGTTCTTTGGGGGTATGTTTAATTGGTGTTCTGTACTTTATAAAGGACACCGGACTTTTTAGCCAGGGTAGACAAGTCTACACAGAAAAGGGGAAAGATTACAAGCCCCCAGCCCAAATTAAGTCATCCCGAAACATTTGTAACTACACTGCAATATGGCGTACTAATAACAAATACAAACATACAGAGAAATCTTACGATTTGCCACATAAATATCATCACAATCAACAATTTTTGAAAAGAAAAAAAATAAATAAATCACCATTTTTGATGACATGAACAGCCTTTAATA
This sequence comes from Cyprinodon variegatus, assembly GCF_000732505.1. Classification (NCBI taxonomy): domain Eukaryota; kingdom Metazoa; phylum Chordata; class Actinopteri; order Cyprinodontiformes; family Cyprinodontidae; genus Cyprinodon; species Cyprinodon variegatus. Next base: position 550,080 of record NW_015150994.1, on the reverse strand, counting down.
GGTTGGAAACAACAGTGTTTCTACCACTATATGTAGGGCAGACTGTGCTCTACACTGCCCCCTAGAGTCTACAAGAATATTGGACCCAACGGGGAGACCCGCATGGAATGTAATGGAGAACATAGATGCATCAAACACAAACAAGCTCTAATGTGCATCCACACCGAGCACGAAAGACATAAATAGAGCTAGTTGTATACATGTGCGCGTTCAGGAGCGTAGCATTGTAAATTACGCCTTTCTAGTGCCGCAAACAGCATGATTCAGTGGAATAGACCGAGAAGGAACCTGCAAATTTTTCAATTGGTGTCACATCAACCAGCTGGGATAATGGATGTAGTTGTGAGGTAGACCAGTAGAGGACGGCGGAGGCTAAGCCGTTTACCTCTGTTGACAGGATGATCTTTTCCTAAGATGGGATAACAGTTTTAGATCCTAGAAAGACAGAAGTACCATGATCCAGACAGCTCCTGAGGTCCTTAACCTGGGAGCCTTTCCAAAAGATCTGTTGGAACCAGGTACGGCAGCATATTTAACACAGCAACACTACTGACGTAGTAACATCCAGGTCCGCCATGTTGAGTTGAATAGACAACAAGCAAGTGGATAGAAGCTCCTCCTGTTTGATAACACGCTGAATTGAGTCCCAGTTGACCATGTGAACTGTTGGAATGTCAAGCGAGCAACAGCATGCGAATAACATGGAAAATTAGCTGACTTGCATTCTGTGTGAACGCACCATTAGGAGCACCATGTTAAAACCTGGCCTGGGCTGCACCATGAGGGATCGGTGCACTTCACAAAATAGATAACACCAAGAGGAATGAACATGGTGAGAGTTTTTTCTTAAAAAAAAAAAAAAAAAAAAAAACTTTAAAAGACTGAAACAAGACTTAAACTTTATTGTGATTTAATCTAAGATTAGCAGAGTAATGGTACAGAAAATTTGACTTCCAAATAGACCTCAAGGAAACCATTTGGTTACCAACTTAGTTACAAAAGTCCATCTTAATCCCTTGTGAGATTTCTGGGCAAAACTGAAATTTGTGTAATAACGAAACGTATAGCTAGAAAACCCACTAAGTCTAAAGCTTGGTATGAACTGTTCAACTTTGCATAAAAGCACCACAGGACGGCTGGGAGACAGCTTTTCTTTTTTATCTGTCCACCAATCAGATCCTAACACACTTGGATTATGCTAAAAAGCTTAACCCAACAAAGAGAGACATACAAAATAATCTACGAGTGAAAAAAATGCACAGTGTTGGCAAATACCTGCCAGGTCTTGGCAATTAAGTTAACAACACGCCTGATGGGGCTAGAGGGCCTCGTCAGCAGGCTGCTGTAGAGACAATGATGCATGCCTGCGTGTGGATGCTGTGGCCTAAAGCACGGTAATGGCAGGCAATTAAACTGAACAGCAGAGATGAATACATGCACAGCCTTAAAGCATAAAAAACCTAATTAACATCTTGTGCAGTTTGATGGTGGGTGTGTCTGAAATACGCCTTGTAGGAAATTTGGCACAGGAATAACCTCTAGACCTCCTTCACAGATAAAAATAAAAAAAAACTTGCAACTATTTTTAAACTTGATCTTAAATGTCTTCTTTCACAGAAGCAGAAACGTAACAGGATTTGAAAAAAAGTTGACTAATTTCAAGAGGTTTTGGTCATTAAAAAACTGCAGCAACATTAGGAGGAATGAATTTAACCAAGTTTTACAACTTAAAGCGTACACTTTGAATTCATTTACCACCAGCTTGACTGAAGAAAAAAAGATAGAAAGAAAAAGGATGGAAAAGTTTGAGTTCTCAAGCTGGGGAAAGCTGAAACGATTCTTTTTGTTGTTGTCTCAAACTACACAGTAAGGGCGACATTCCACGGCAAGTTTCTTAGAGGATCAACTGTGGGACGCAGCAGGGGTGACGCTGCAGAAGAAAACCAAGTCTTGTGGAAAACATCCCGGAAGAAAAGACGGAGGGAGTGTGTTTTTTTATGTGTGTGCGATCTTATTAAAAAGTCCCCAATTGGATGTTATTTTTCCAAGTAAATCTGCATAATCTCTAAGATATTAAACCTATTAGACATCTTTAAAAGCATCAATTAGGTCTCTTATTTGTATGAAATGTCAATTTCTGCAATAGAAAACACATTTACTTTAAATAGTCTTCATTTGAGGAGTAGTGCATTCATAAAACTTTTTGAAGTTCATGATGAGGTTTTTTTTACTTATCCAAATTTTTTTTGGGGTGAGTTTCATGCAAGCCAAAGGAAAACCCTGACAGAAACTAAACACCCCCTCTCCTCCATCGTCAAAATGGAGATTTACAGCAGATGCAAGAGGCTAATAAGACTCTGCCTCTTGGGAGAAATTTAAACCAGATTTCCCAAATGAGTTTTGGCCTCAATACAGTTTGCCTGGCGCTCATTTTAAGAGTTTAAACATGTAGATATAGACGCCAACAAGCCAGAGTGAAGGCTTCACCACAAGCCCACCTCTACATCTCTAGTAGGTTGCACTAAAACAACACTCGCAATCCACAACAACTGAAAAATGTGCTTTGGTGGTTTTTTAGTGTAGTACATTGTGGCAGGGGTACAGATTACCCTGAAAAGAGCCTCAGCTCCTCTACTGCTGAACTTCTTCACCAAGGCTTTAATTCACTGCAGTACAGAGAAGAAAAAAAAAGGATTTGCAGCCAAGCGAAGCAGGCAGTGTTTGCTCATTCACTGGCTTCTGTGGGAGTCGGATGTGCGCCTCTTTTTCCACCACAAAGAGCTCAGCACCATGTCTCCGTTCTGTCCTTCAGCGAGGCCTCTAATCATTTGTTTTCTGCTCTCCATTTACAAACAAGATCAGCAATCATCTTTCCCTACCAAAGATGGGTTATCATTTCTTCTTTACTTGAAGCATTGTCCACAGCCTCATCTTTGAACTCAACTAGTCTCACGTGGCTCCACATGCACGAAAACAACCTCACAGACTCAAAGGTTGTTTGGGGTCTGGAGTTTATCAAAGACACAAAATGCAATATAACTTTCCAATTGGAAAATAAATTTGCATGTTGTTTCAGTACAGGAGTTCAGGCACGTAGAAAAAAAACAAACAAAGATAAAGTAAAGGCCTATTAAACTGCAGGAGTGGAAAAGCCATTACAGGGCTGTCAACTCTGACCCATTGGGCGTGAGACTCCTGCATCTCAGTGTCTTCACACGTTCTTTTTCACGCAAAAAAAATGACATTAAAACTTAACTGCATTCCACTTTCATATAAAAAATACCATCCTGATAAAAATCCAATTCTTTTTCTGTTGTTCAACACTAGCATTCTAAAAGGTTACTGGTTGTCATCAGTAGCAATTTCGTTTTAATTCAAGTGATAGTGCTAAAAAATATAAAACGGTATATTGCACAACAAAGCAGCCTTTGTTACACTGTGTGAGCAAAAAAAAAAAGATGTTAACTGGAAAAACAAGATTTGAAACAGAAAGTAGCTTAAAAATATGATTTCAACTGAAAAGAAACATTTGAAAGCAAAGCAAAATTATATAAAAAAAAACAAGATTAGAAACAAAATTATGTTTTAAAATCCAAAAAAAAGACTGAAAGAAGATTTTAAACCAAATATTTTTTTTCAAACGTAATAATAAAGATTTTATACTGACTACTACTATTTTAGTTAAAGTTCAAAGTTATTCGTGTATGTAAAACTGACATTTGTTAAATCCAATGATTTAACAAAAGTGACTGGAAAATTAATTATATCGCAAATACAAACAGTTGCCCAATTCTATTGGTAAAAAACAATTATTTTAATTCTGATACACAAAACAGGAAAATCCAGCCACTTTCATATAAAAAATAAAATCATTTTAATTGATAATGCATTCAACTTATTATTTAGAACCTTTAGGAGAATTAATAGTAAAGGTTCTTATGTCTCTTTTTCCATAGGAGTATAAAAACATAAATTTTATCATTTAAATCAGGGGTCTTCAACGTTTTTAATGCCAAGGACCCCCATACTGATGGGGAGATGGAGAGGGGGCCCCACTAATTTTATATACATTGATGAAATTGTGTTATATCAAACTGGTCCTATAGTCACTCTATTACAGACAAAGTAATGTAATGAAAGTAACTCCTCCCTGGGATTATTAAAGTGTTTCTGATTCTGATTCCTGGTTGATGGGACAGGTGTTGTGAATGAAACGGTGCCCAGCTTGAAAGAGCTCCTGTGTGTCGCTGAATGTGAGCATTGATGACTGAAAGACATCTTCTGCCTCCATTTATCTGTTTACTACAGTGTGTTGAAATCATGTTAATGTGGATTTAAAGATATTTCAATTAGTGGAAAGAATTGCAGGGGGGAATATATATAATAATAAAAAAAAAAATCTAATCAACTAAAACATTCTAAACCTCCATGCAGCACCTCCGTGGACCCCTAGGGGTCACGGACCCCGTGTTGAAGACCTCCAATTTAAACCGATTATAATCTAAATTATCCACAGCTACAGCCACTCCTGTCTATTGGAACTTTCCAGCAGCGTTGCAGCTCCTTGCTTCATTCACCCGTCATATTTACACTGTTCAGTCCCCAACCAGCAAGCAGCACAAAGGCCCATCAATTTCAAACGTCAGCCACTCCACATCTGAGCTAAGAAGCAAGTGTGTTTGTGTTTGCATTGTGGTGAAACATGGCAGGGGACTTGTCAGTTATTTATCATGAGTCACTAGGTTATCAAATGATGTCCATGGGGCAGATCTGTCATCCTAATCCTAGCAGCCCTCCCCCCTCTTGAGGCTGATATCTTTCTGCAGCTCCAGGCAGCAGTGATGAACGCCTCTATCGCATACCTAAGGCCACTCCTCTTCATCTCACCCCTGCTGTCAGATGGTGTGCCTTTAAAGCCTCTGACATCCACTGAGAAAGTCAATCATGGTGAGCATATATTGGATGGTTTTACAGGGATTAGGGTCAAGTGAGTGTGCAGGACAAGATAGGAAACTAGAGGACCCCAATAGAAGGTGAAAAAAAACAATAAAATTATCTGATTTAGGAGAAAGAGATGTTATAGAGGTGTGTAGAAAGGTAATATGGCTCTATATGTGCTGGTCTGAAGTCTCCTGAAGGAGTCATGTGGGTAAATGGGATTTCTTAGAGCGGGAGGTGAACGAGGGACTGGCTTAACAGAGCTCAACTGATCTTCAGGGAATCAGGAGGATTTTATCTTTGTCAGCATAAGTCCAAGGAGGAATATGAGAGCACAATCTGTCAGTTTTAGTGGAGAATGTGTGATTTACATAAAAAAGAAATAAAAACAAAAACGTGGTCTTAAAGAAAATGAACAATACATTTTTTGCTCCACATTCAAGTAAATTACCGAAGACTTAGATCTAAACAGAAAGAAAGATGTGATGAAACTTCTCCAGTGAATGCATGCTTTCCACAAGTGAATATAAATGCAGATAAGTTCCTCCTATTGGGAAAAAAAAAATCATAAACACCCTGAATGGTTATCATTCATGCTGCTCTACACAGAAACAGAACCTTAATTATCCACCCTGTGTGCCAATATGAACTTGCAGGCTTCAGCTGCAACACTTACAAGGCTCTGGCGTGCATTCATACCATATTACCCATCATCAGCGCCTCAGGCTCCTGATTTTACATTTACCATTAATAGAAGCAGGCACAAGGAACAACGCTGTCAGTGTTTATAGCGGAAACTATCTCAATGAGGTGGATGTAAACACAAAGAGCACCTTCTGTCTGGGTTGAATTATTCAGCGAGGGGGAGTGAGCACTGTCTCTATGTTCCTTTAATAATGAAGCCACAGGCTGAACATGGGCTGATGTCTGCATGAAACTAACTCCTGAAGCTCACATTTACAGCCCCACCCACCATGATGCAATATTCACGATCGCACAGGTTTATTGGCAAAGTACTCAAACAAGCAAAAGAGGAAATATAGTCTTTATGAGAAGGCTAAACATAAAAAAATAGATATAAAAAAAACAAACCAAAGATGTGGAAAGAAGGGAGTGAAGAAAATAGAGGAATAAACAAAAAAGACAGTCAGAAACAGACACAGTCAGAAAGGCAGACAGACAGAATGAAATAGGACATTTAAGGAAAGAAATAAACAATAATGGAAGGAAGGAAGGAAGGAAGGAAGCAAGCAAGGAAGAAGACGAGGAAGCAAGGAAGGAAGGAAGCAAGCAAGGAAGGAAGGAAGCACGGAAGGCAGCAAGGAAGGAAGAAGACAAGGAAGCAAGCAAGCAACCAAGGAAGGATGGAAGCAAGGAAGGAAGGTAGCAAGGAAGCAAGCAAGGAAGGAAGCAAGGAAGGAAGGTAGCAAGGAAGCAAGCAAGGAAGAAAAAGAAGGAAGCAAGGAAGAAAGGAAGGAAGGAAGGAAGGAAGAAGACGAGGAAGCAAGCAAGGAAGGAAGGAAGCACGGAAGGAAGCAAGGAAGCAAGCAAGGAAGAAGACGAGGAAGCAAGCAAGGAAGGAAGGAAGCACGGAAGGAAGCAAGGAAGCAAGCAAGGAAGGAAGGAAGGAAGGAAGCAAGCAAGGAAGAAGAAAAGGAAGCAAGCAAGCAACCAAGGAAGGAAGGAAGCAAACGAGGAAGGAAGGAAGCAAACGAGGAAGGAAGGTAGCAAGGAAGCAAGCAAGTAAGAAAGGAAGAAAGGAAGCAAGCAAGCAAGCAAGGAAGGAAGCAAGCAAGGAAGGAAGGAAGCAAGAAAGGAAGGTAGCTAGGAAGGAAGGAAGCAAGCAAGCAAGGAAGGAAGCAAGGACGGACACAATTTAAGGAAGGAAGAAAAGGAACAAAAGAGGATTCTAGAATTACACAAGTACAGAAGTAGGTAAACAAGGAGGGGCAGGGAAAGGGCACAATGACAGAATGAAATATAGAAAACCATGAAGGGGGAGGAAGAGGAGGCAGAGAAAAGGTCACAAGGAGAAAGTAAAAACATTGAAAAAGCAAGACAGCCAACCGCTGAATAAACAAATCAAACCACAATGATGAGAGGAGATAATCCAGATGATTTTCATAAAAGTAGAGGTGAATATTGTTCCATACGATGGTTCAGCATTAGATATCTGCCATGGTGCTGCAGTGGCTGCATGGTGAGAGAACAGAAAACCAACACAACCCACCTACATCCCAACTGAACGTATAATAATACTTTTATGAGCTTACAATCGTATACACACACTGGCTAATGGGAAAGTAAAAGTGGTTTAAAATGGATTGCTGCTGTTCTGCGGCGCCCCACTGAGGTCCGAAGAAAGCAGCCTGGTTAATGAGCTCCCCGTGCACTCAGAAAAATGCCCGTTCTCGTGCCAATGCTGGTGCAAAGCTAGAGGCTTATCTCCTGATTCCCATATGAGAAAACACCTACTGTGCAAACACACTGGAAGGCAATACCACAAGAAAATGCAGATTAGGTGAAACAAGCTGAAATCACAATGGAGCCTTTATTTCACCAATTTCATTAAGCACCCAAAACACCCATCATTTATTAGTCTGGATCTCTTTCTGAGTCCTGCTTTCTGATGTCTTCCATCTGCTCTGGTAATACTGAAGAAGCAACTGACAATTCCTTTTTAAAATAGGTATCACAGCCAATACCACATATTTACATACAATGAATAAAAAATGATAACTTTTCTTTTTCTATCATGAAATCAGCCTAAGCCTTTTAGGTCAATAAGGATTACCAACTTTTAATTATCTTTGCTGAAAATCTACATATAAAAAAAAAAAAAAAGCATACTTGTTGTGTCCCCTTGAATAACGGGTGACCTTATTGAAGGTTTTTAAGTTCTCAAAAAGTAAAGCCTTTTCCACTCAGAGCAAAGAATAATCTGGAATTCTGATGTTAATTTTGGAATCATGGCTTCTTCGTTGCTAAGCGGCTTTTCAGCCCATGTAGGCAAAAAGTCCATTTCAAATAACATCCGGAATGACAACAGAAATATGGACGATCTCAATTCAGCATAAACAGAAAAAACTTATATTTATTTAAATGTCAAACTTTAAAGAATGGAAAATTATCAGTACCCAATTATGCTGTCATTTTCCAAATCATTGGTAAAAACCTAAAAAAATTTTCAGCTTGACTGCGAACCACCCATGTAAACGATCTAAAATCGGGTTTTCTCCACCAAATGAGAAACAACAGCTAGCATGTCTGTATACTCCTTTTTTTGCCGATTGGCCTTTATTTTGAAAGACATCTGACAGGGAATGGGAGTGGAGAGAAAACAAAGCTTCCTACAGAGACTCAAACCTGGGAATTTGAGGTCAGAAACTCTATGCATGGCTGGAAATTTCTTAACTTGGCCAAACATTGTGCAAACTCTAAGACGGAAAAAGCCAGATTTGAAACCTTATTGCAGCACTAAAAACCTGCCAGGCAAGTCCATGATCACCAGGTTTAGGTGAAAACTAGCTTATATATGGAAATTGATAAGAAGTTGCTGGATGTTTATCTTAGGCCCTATTAGATTGTTTACGAAAAATTTCAACCGAAAAAAAAAACAACAAGAAAAACACAGGCAATCCAAAAGTGCATAAAATCAATTTGGGAATATATTGTGATTTTTGGTCACCTGATATAATATCGATCATTCAGCTCCTAATGTCGATACATTTTTTTTTTTTTTAACTTACTTGCAAGAATGGGAGAAAATATGCTACTTCTGCACCGCCGCTCCATTAGATCGCAAAGTGGAGCCCTTTTGCTGTGCGGTGCAGCTCTATTTCTGTAGTAGAGGCAGTCATTGGCTACCTCAAACACCAAAACAACATGGCTACCTAAATAAGTGAATGATCAAGATCTTCCGATGAACATTTACAGCATTTTGTTTTCTATCTTTACATTAAATTGGGAAAATAGCTGGGTGGAATATTGCATTATATTTTGATATTGCAATATCATGATAATATCGTATCATTACCAAGTATCGTGATGCATATCGTAACACCACTGCCAATCCTACATTATTAGGTGAAAAAACGTATAGTTTACCATGACACTGCACAGGAGCCAGACCACCATCTCTGCCAATTCAATCTATAGTTAGAAATATCTTTTACAGATTTTAGCAGGTCAGGGTTTAACTAATATCTGAAATTATCTTAAAAAGCTCCATTTGTGCATCTTTTTAGCCCAAGTATTCTACCATTAATTTATCAATATACGTTTTCTAAAGGTACAACTGGACTACGTCAGGGACTGGGGAATGTCTGGGATTTTTTCTGTCACTGATAGCTGAAGCTTTGTAAACCGCCACAATCCCCTTGTTTTCACTTTACAAGCAAAGGCATCATTTAGGATTTCAAAAGGCATTCAGAGAATAGCTCAAATCCAGACACCAACCGCCTTCCTAACTGTCCTCTCATCCACAGACACGTCCTCAGGCAGCAGCCACATCACATTCTTGGCATTTTCTCTAAAAGCCAATTATGTCTTCCCAGACGGGCAGTTCTGGAAGCTAGACAAACGCCGCTGAATCTTTCTCACTTAACAGACAGAAAAATCTCAAATCTGGGCTAATTAAACAGCTGTACTTTCCCCAAAGGCATGCAAACCATTGAGCAGGTAATACCCTGCTTTATCAGCTGGCGGCAAGACGTTAAACCAGAAATTCGAGCTTCCCTCCTTTAGGAGACGACACGCAGCAGGATGGATTGCAGAGACGAGCGGCAATGTTGTGCAAGGACAGTTTACATGCTCCAGCTAGATTCAAAACACATGCAAATGTTCCGATATGAAAACATGACACAGTTATAGAGCTGACTCAGATGTAAAGGCAGACGGAGGGTAAGGAAGAGGGCTGTCGGAGCTTGTATGGAAGACTGATGCGAGCCAGATCAGCAAAGAAAAGCAAATCCCTGCGGCTGGTATACAGAGAAGCAGTCTGAGTCAGGGTCTGTAGGTGTGGTATGTTTAAACAGGAAGCTGGCTTCACTCCCACTTCCTGAGTATCACCAGGAAGTGGGGATCTGGGACTGGACTCAAAGGTGAACGGGGCATTCACAGCCAATCACCTTTAAAGAAAAAACTGTGTTGGATTTTAGAAGGAAATAATGGGGGGAAAACATCTGCAACTCTTTGAGTCTACATATGTTCCTCAGGTGTGGATATGAATGAGTGATAAAAGAAAAAAAAACAGCTTTAGTCGAAAGGCAGACAGATCTAACTCAAACAACCAATGATCCTTAAAAAATAAATCTTTCCACACATTCAGTTCAACAGTTTAAGACAGGTTATAAAAAACAATCAGTACCATTAAAACGTATTCTCCTTTAACATTTTTACTGCAACTATGTAAATAAGACTTTTTTATCTTGAAATAAGTGTATTTTTTATTTAAATTTATAATAGGAAAAATAAACTCATCTCATTTTTAGAGAATAATATTTAATTATCTTATTCTAAGGGCAGATTTTATTTACCTGCTCCAATGAAGGGGCAAATACACTTATTTGAAGAATTTTTTTACACTGTTGTCACTTTACAGCCAAGCGTCCATGTACTGTTAGTACAAACTGATCTCAAAATAAGTTAAATGTTGTTGAAATAAGTCTATTAGCCCTTAATTTGAGCAGATAACTATGATGATCTGCTAATAAAATGAGTACTTTTGCTCTTGAAACAAGATATTTAAATATTATGCATCTGAAATAAGATAAATGAGGAGTTTTTTCCTTATTTTAAAACATCAATTGTCTCATGCCATTGAAAAGTCTGTTATTTACCAGCTCAGATCAAGAAATTTTGACTTGCTTATATTTCAGTTTTTGCAGTTTGCCACAGATCAACATACAGCGGAGCTTAAAATTAATCAAAAATGTTGGCTGGTGTGTCTCTACAAGCCTTTTCTCTTTGCAAATTCTGCTCTGTATATTTCAGCAGGTTGGATTTACAATTTGGCTTTGATTAGGCCATTCTAACACACTAATATCCTTTAATCTAAACATTTCCATCTTAGCCAATTCTGACCAGCATTTATATCCACATTAAAGAAAAGTCTCCCCACAACATAATAATGCCACCACTATGTTTTGGTGCTTAGCATGTCAGCCAGAAACTTGCTACTGCCTGAACAGAGCACATTTTCATGTCCTATTTAGCCAATTTGGTTGTGAGGGATTTCATTTAGGGTTATTAGAATACAGAATGCAGACTCTGTGTTGCTCCATCACGTGAAATCCCCTTGAAATACAGGGAGGTGGTTGAGATGCAACAATCCTCTTTCGAATGAAATGGTATTTTTGAACTCTAGTTCATAAGGAAATGCATGACTCACTGATATCTGGAAGACTTCCTGTGTGTCATCAAGCATCTGAACCCTTAAAGAAACCTGCCGTCCTGGAGGTTGGACCGGTGGACGCAGGCCGGGCTCCAAGGTGGACACCCCGAAGCTCTCCGGTGCGCCTAGCCTCTGCCCGGCTGTGGAGGGCCTCTCGGCTAGTTCGGACATGGCAACGAGCTTGCAAAGGGAAACGGGAACCTCTGCTCACGTCTGAGGAAGAGAGAGAGAGAGAAAAGAAACATAGTTGAGCAAACTTGAAATGCTTGATTGGTTATTTACTGGGGTTTAACTGGCATTGCACAATGGTTAAACCGCAGCATACTTCAGTGAGCTGTGTCATGAGGAATTGAAGGAATAAACCACAGACTGGAGAAGCACCACAACACAGCCTGACAGCTGAAGCTGTGCAAAAAAGACGCAGACAGACGTGTATCACACCTTCCTAGACGTTAAAGCATTCCAGCCAAAGCAGCATGCAGGTGGGCTCTAAAAAACAAAAGCTTCCATTCAAGGCCAGCCCAGACTTGACTCCAAATGTGGAGATATGGTCCAGTGTGACGGTACAAAGAGCCACATAGCTCTGCATGCTGACATTAAATGTCTTTCCCACAGCTGATAAACCTCAACCCCCTAGACAATAAATATCCCCTCTCTGAGGCAGCCGGTGACATCAGGGTGTAGGAATGTCTTAGAAGACAGACAGGAGGGGTGAAGTCCTCTGCACCGCCCCGACAAGACATCCAGGAGAGAAAGGTTACCTCGGTTGAGTGACTGCTTAAATTTTTAGACCAATCTGTAGCAACAGAATGAAGTCAGGATACATATTCATTCTCTTCTGACTAAATACAGATAAAGCCAAAATATTCTTATTCTCTGTAATTTCGTATCTGTTTGAGATCAAATCAGATTGAAATTTTTCTGTTTTAGGTTATAATATATAATTGAACTTTTATTGATCTCACATTGGATAAATTTACCTCTGCATTTAACCCACCCCCTTGAGGAGCAGTTGGCTGCCATCAATTCAGTTTACAACACACGTCATCTCAAGGCACCTTACAGTTCACCAGATCATACAGTCAAATTGATTCAAAGTTTTCTATCTAAGGAAAACCAGTTGATTGCATCAACTCATTGACTTGAACACAATCCCTCACACTAAGCATGCTTGTAGCAACAGTAGAGAGGAAAAACTCCCTTTGAACAGGAAGAAACCTTGAACAGGAAGAGATACAGAAGGCAACTGTAAAAGGCGGCCCCGTCCAGGAAACACACAACCAGGCAGACGAGCCAACTAATGTCAGAGGATGAAGAAAGCACATTCAGCCACTCATAGTCAGAGAAACAGGACTAGACTGAAAAACAGGAGAATCTCGAAAATTTATAAACAAAGGTGTTGATGGCAGCAACACAGATGATATCTCTCTCCAGAATGGGGTCACAGCCAAACAGGTACAGACGAGGCAAAGCTACTATGAGAAAAAGCAGAGAAACCATAATGTTAGAGATTAAACTAACAGATTCTGAGTGGGAGAATAAAGATAGAATGAAGCAGAATGATGAAATAGGGGTCCTTATGTCCTCCAGAAATCTAAGCCTATAGCAGCATAACTACAGAGATAGCTCATGATGGCAGCCCACTGTGGCTGAGGTGCCGTGGAGCAGTGTGGGGTTAAGGGTCTTGCTCAGGTACACAGAGTGGAAGTCTGTTGGAGTGCGGCTCGAACTAAGAACCTCAGGATTCCAAGCTCTATGCCCTTACCACTAGGCCAACACTCCCATCCAGGTTAATTGTGATTACTTAAACTATTTTTGTTGAATAAATGTAAAAAGAAATAGATTCTAAAGTCCAGTAAAGTGGGTTCATGCTTGAACATTTTCGTGAAGCCTGAAATTAGACAGAATTGCGTGAAATCAATCACAATGAGGAACATCTGGTCACCACACAATCAGATATGATTGTAGGGTATCTATTAGTGTGATGCAAAAAGTCCTAAAAAACTTTATATTGTAATCTGTGAAACATGTCAAGCCGAGGATAACAAAAAGGACCTTTTTAAAAACAAATGACACTAAAGCTGTCCATCGTTGAGGTTTTAAACTTAGATCAATCTCACTTAGGACATAAGAAAGGGCATTCCTAAAAAAAAACGCTACTTCATTGTGGTCGCCATCTTACTGTTATTCCAGCAGAAAAGTAGATAAAATAATAGTGGACAATATTTCTGGAAGTATAGGTAAGAAACGCCCATGTCCTTATTTGAATAAGGGGGAAAGGCACAAGACCGTCCGAACTGTTCTTCCATCTCTGCATTCAAGAATTTCCTTAATACACTTTTATTTGTTTATTCTTCCTTTTGTTCCTCATCAACACATAAGACTGTTAGCTTCTTGTGACTCTCTTCCATTTTCAAAGTATGCATTGAGAGCTGAAGCTGGCAAATAAAGCTAAGTGCATGCACAAACATGAGAGGTGAGCATGCACAGCAACAGCCAATAGAGAAGATGATCCTCACAAAACTCAAAGTCAAACAAAGATCATCCACTATACCTTTAATTTACACAGGATGGATACAAATCGATTTTGTTATTGATTAGAAAGAAATTCAAGAAACTGATTTGTCTTTATTTGGAAAATACAGGTATTGCTTTACCAGAGTAGATTGACCCTGAACTGGTTCTGGCGACAATCCACTTTTAGCCACCACTCAGTGCGTATTGGTCCACCCTTTGAAGAAGTTTTTTTTTAATTCAACTTTCTGCCTATGCCACTGATCATTAGAAACCTTCTTAGTTGCACAATTCAGAAAATTCAGGGCTCACAGAGACCATGTGGAAGAAGGTGGATGCTAATTGATGCGATGTCAATAAACCAGCCTTTAGACTGCATGACTTGGGTACAATGTTTTGAGTTTCCATTCCCATTCCTCCTGACAGAACGGTTTATTTGCTTGAAGCGCACCGGTCCTACCCTGGGTGCCATTCCGAACTTAGCCCCGCCCACAACGTTTGAGGTCGGGAAGTTCGGTCTGGCATTGCTCAATAGTAGCGCGAGTATGCTCGCACAACATCTGACGGGCCAATCAAATTGTCAGGGCGGGCTTTATACGATGATGGACAGATGATCAACAGTAACGTAATCAACCACGTGACCAAAACGCGCTTGGGCGACAACAACAATGACTGCGGCTGGAGAGTTGGGGTGAGTAGATTCTGCTATAAGGTCTGTTCTAGAAGATATCGACAGCAAATTAATTTTAAAAGAGGAACAGAGAAAAGCGATCAAGGCTCATCTTCTTAGTCTAGCCGTGCAACTGCACGCTTTGATTTTTGTTGACAACAACTGTGCGTCGCTTAACGTCGCAATACGTCACGCACTCCGTTGTTCTTATTGGTTGTAGGTCTATCCAATTGAGTGCAGAGGCATTTTTTTCTGGTTCTCTCGAAACACGCCCCATAATCACAGCTCTATGGAGCAGTATCAGACTCATATTCTGACTAGAATTGAGTCGGACTATGTCAGGCTACACCGGTCCCTCCTGCAATAAAAAACATTGAATAATGCTTCTAACTCTATAAAACAAAGCAGCGATAGTGTTCTGAAGCTTAATAACTCCTTGCTTTATCTTTGATACATAAAGGTCATTATCGTCAAACGGGAAATGCCTCCAAATATTAAGGTGTTTGTCCCGACTGCATTTGCAAACGGTAATTTGGATCCATCTAGGGCTTTTGGAGTCACATACAGTGCGTGTAAATATCAGGCTTCAACTTTATACAGAGTTTTAAATATTTACAGCGAGCCGGTGGAGATGGCGAACATCAAAGGGATGATATAATTTAAAGAGTGAATCATTCTGTCAACAGGATGAAGCAGCTGAAGATGGAGCAACGACTTAAATCAAGAAAACCAAAGAAGCTGTGATCCAACACAACAATGGAAGATCCTTTGAGTTTTAAACTGTTGTTCAAACCTTGGAGGAGCCACCTTGGAGTCAGATTAAAGGGATCTTAGAAGGTTTTTATTGCCTGATAGCTACAGACGGACAGACAAGATCAAGGGATGAGGAAAAAAGCACATCAAGATGAACGAATCAAAGGAAATGGAAAGGTAGAGTGATGGTAGAAGTCTATGTCAGACACTGAGAATTTACCCTCGTTTAAACATATCGTATTTTCTACTGTTAATGTTTTTTTTCATAAGATATCCAATCATCTAAATATACCCCTTTGTGTAAAAATCAAAGGTAAAACTAGTGCCATTGATATACACACTGAGTGCAAGGATCCCAGGAACCTTTGGCAAACACTTCATTCACGTAGGACTGATCCCTGATGGAGATATATTTACTGCTAAAACAAGAGTGCAAATCCGAGAGAAGACCAGTCAGGAAAAATGTAGCTATTTTTGTATTTAGAGTAAATTTTCCTAAGATAAAAAGCACTCACTTATTAAGTGCTTCTACAACCTATGTTACTAGTTCCCAAAGATAGTATAAGTTAAAGTTTTTTTGTTTTTGTTTTACAACAGTCTTCATAAAAATAGCATTCTGGGATATAAAAGTCAGTTTTACCACAGTTTTTATTGACCATAATGATGTTTTTAAAAATTTGCAAGTCAAATGTTTCGGTTTTTTCACACAAAAAAAAACAGTTGTTAAAATATAACTGATGTGTATATAGTATTTATTTTCTACGAAAATAAAAGCTGTTTATTGAAGCTTTATTTATACTGAAGCTGTGATTTTTATATTAATGTTGACGGAAATAAATGCCTGTTGTTTCAAACTTGCAAAATATTTAAAATTTTTATTTACCATTTGTGCAAAAACTAAAGTAATATTCTCCATTTAACTTAGCATCTACTTAAAGGTAAAAACGCATTTTTTTTATATAGATGTACATAATTTCAGAGGTCAAGGAGTAAAAAAAAAACCCAGAAAAAAAACATAAAAAAATGAATTTTTTGATGCTATAATATTTCTTTGTTAAAGTATAATTTAAACGATTTGTATCTTTTGAGCCTATGTGGCTCAAGAAATAAAAGTGTCTTTTACGGATCTGATGCTGTGGTGTGAATTTTATTAGGCTGTTGATGCAAGAAAACCTTACAAAGCGGCCAAATTAAGGTGTTCAAAATTCCTCCACTCGAATGTGAAAACTAGTGGTTGTCACCTAGGGTTATTAAAAAATTAGGTCATCTTGGATAAGTTTTAACCTTTAAATTGAAAAAAAAAACAACAACGCTCATTTAAAAAGTTACCTTAACACTATTTTTAATTCAGCTTTTTTATTTCAAGATCACTCGTTTGCTCACCGTTAAGGTATTCCGAGTGTAAAAGATACAAAATAAATGTCCAAATCCTTCCCTAATCCCTCCGCCTGCCCAGGTCGCTACCTCTCCTCACCTCCACAAAAAGATGGAACTGGAAACTGGAGCGACGCCAAGGAAGTGACCCGACTATAAAGGGAGCTGACATTCAGGTTACTCATTACACCTGTGGGAACACTGGCTTTTTATTGTGCGCCACTTCCCCTCAGCGTTAAAGCGAAAGCTTATCAGCACTTTGGTATCTGTACCGAAGTTTTCTGTTCTTGAAAGAAGGCTTTTGCTACACTAATTTGCTTTATAACTGAACAAGAAGGTGTTGATGATCCGTATAGTCAAAAATATTATATTCAAGGTTTATCCAAAGGGGTTTATATGCGATCAAAGCAGCATGGCGTCCTCATGGAGTGTTTTTCCATCACAAATGAACCAATAAAATGTTATCTGGGCTGAATTAAGACTCTGGGATCAGTGTCACCAGTGATTAAATCCACAGAGGGAAAGTTGGGAGGTTTCTTTTCCTCGGAGCTTGTTGTGCAAGCGTGGAATACAGAGCGAGTCGATCACAAAGCAGGCACAAAGGAAGCCTCTGTGGGAGCGTCCAACAGCAGGGCTTTAACTCAAGGCCTCCAGAGATGCAAAAAATCGAGGGTTCGCCAAAAGGTTTTCAAAGGAATGGTAGCTGGAAACGAGAGCCTGGGAATGAGATGGGAGACGCACATTTGCAGGAAGCACTAATGTTTAACAGAGGGTTACTGATCTGGATGACGTTTTTTTTTTTATTTTGAAACTCCCCTGTCATAAATTTGAGCGCAATTCTTTTATTTTCGGTAGAATTTCCTTTTAAGGGTTGAGTCAAACATTCCCTCAAAATTCTAATTTCTTTGGTCTAATTGGATCAAATTTGTTGCACTAAGTCATAAACCCTTCTCAAAAATACCTTTCTTTTGCATTATGTTAACATTTAGCTTGTCAAAATATATGTAATAATCTTAACTAACCCTTAAAAAAGGATTAACTATGTCTAAAGAGTGAGGAAACAAGTTCAGTCATCAGTTTTTTTTTGTTTTTTTTTTATACAAACAGACAAAAATACCATGATATTTCTGTTTGGAAATGAAAATTAGAATATTGCATCAGTCTCACAGTCAATATTTGCACTGATTGGATAGAAACATGTTAGATTTTTGTCTCTTAAAGGCCAAAGAGAAACTCAAATTATGAAGTTGTTACAAGATGAAACCATGTCCATTTAAAAGGGATGTGGAAATATCCCAGCATCTCCACCATTTTTTTTTTTTCCTTAAGTAAATGGGTCTGGAGTCTGGCGGTAAATAAAGCATTAACATTAACTTTTAATAAGGCTCTTATTCAAATTGCCTCTTCAATTATTAAAGCCTAAAAGGATGTTTTTAAATTTTTCATTTCTTTACAGAGACTTTAAAAATCACTGAAGCAGCAAACGTGTGCAAAATAAGGTTCCTATTTGACTCATTTTTAGATTTAACTAGTAAAATTTTAAGACCAAAATATGATGAATTAAAATAATACAACAGAAGATAAATATAAGGAATAAAAAGTGGACTTTCTCCAAATAATTTTGCAGTTAAGTTTAGATCTATGGATTATTTTAGGATTATAATAATAGCAATTGATACAATTTAGTCATATTGTGTTTTATTTCCGGAGTTTTATCTCACATAAGAACTTATTAAACATGTTGAGATTAAAAAGCGAGTGTTTATAAATGAAAATACATTTTATGCTTTACTACTTTAATTATCTGTTATTTCCTTATCCCCTGATCCCCTTAGCAGGTCAACTGCAGGGCCAGCAGATTCTGTAACAGCCTTTTCCCCACTGCCATCAGGGAGCTGAACTGTTGAAACTCTAATCAAGCCACAGATCGAGACTCTGCATCACACTTATAAACATCATATTTGCTCTACATGGTGAATTGTTAGATTCCTTTAAATAGAGCTCAACTCATTGTTCTACTGCATTTTGCACCATATATATTTATTTATTTTGCACTGCTCTGAACCTTCCATATCAATGCCTTTTGCATCATGTCTTAAAACTGGTTTACCTTTTCTCCTATATTGTTTACATTTTGATCACTGTTCCAAATTGTAAATGGAAATTTACTGCTAAGCTGTTCATTCACCGCGGAAAAGCTGTATGCATTGAAATTTAATTTGACAATATATTTTATCTAAGTGTACATTTTTCATAAAAGAGTCATTTTCAGTTAAAATCTGGTTTGGTACGGGGCTTCCTTTGACCAATCATTTGCTTTAGCCGTCAGGAAAAACTAATCTGGATTTAAAAACATGAAAAACCCAATAAAAGAGATGTACATTAAGACGAACAACTTAAATCCTGTAAGAGAACTAAAGCTTCTTTATAAGTCATTAAATACACCTTTAGCTTACAGAAAACATTTTGGATTAGGGTTATATCAAGAATATAAGAAAAGTGGTTTGGGCCTACTCCTGTAAGATACTCAATCCATTCAATTCAGTTTATTTATATAGCGCCAATTCACAATATATGTCATCTATGGTTGAGACAAATAATCGGATTAATCATAATTAATAGATTATTGTAATAAGCATCAACTAATTTAGTAATCGATAAATCGTTAACCCATATATACAGACTCTAAAACATGCATTTAGCAGACAGAGCAACCCACACAGCGCAGTAATTGTACCAAACTTGTACGTGCGTACATATATGCATACATATATATATATATACATGCATGCATGCATGCATACATATATGCATGCATACATATATATAAAAACCTTCTGCATTTAAAGTTTAAGAAAAACTTTTTCATCTGTCAATATGCTCTATGCAGAACTCGTCAAATGGTAAAATGTTAGTTTCAACTGGTTTAATTCTGTAAAAATTCATCTTTAAGGATCCTTGGCTATCCAATTATCAATCGATTAATCAAACAAATAATATACAGATTAATCGATTTGCAAAATAATTGTTAATGTAATCTCAAGGCTCTTTACTGAGAAAATTCAACATGAAGTTATTTTTAAGTTCTAAATGTTTCCTCGTTAAAGCAGGTTAATTTACATAAAGCTTATCTTTATAGATTCCATTTTCAAATTCAGAAACCCACAATTAGGGAGTCCTAAAGTGGAAAAAAGAAACCAAATAAAAACAACTGAAACTTCCTGATTAATCATTCTGTAACAAGCAGATGTTCTTCTCAATTTTATTATATCTTTTGTTTTATATATACAAAATTGTTTAGTCATAAATAGAAACTGAACAATAGCACAATTCTGTTTTTATTTTTAATCTGAGGCACTTTCTGAATTGGATCCAATTTCTCTAACTTTGCTTTCTTTTTTGACTTATAGTGCAATTTTGATGCTGCAAAATAACAACAGTTAATTGTTATAAAGAGGGTAGATGTGTAATTGTCTTTACAGGCTATATTCCTGACTCTGACTTGCATGACTCCTTTGTTGAAATGAGCTACACGCTAACAAAGGGCAGCAGCGGCGAGATCAAGGCCAGAGGGTGGGTGCCGACAGACCAATGACTGCTGCCAACAAAATGTTTCATCAAGGTGACAACCTCCACTCCTCTGCGAAAGGGTAATTTAGCTGCTCTACAGCCCTCTGGAGAGCCTCCAAACACCAACACCAATTGCATTGCGAGATATTGATTATAAAACAGACAGAGGGGATGTAAAGTAATTGAGCAGCCCATGTTAAGCCACACGCTCCGCCAACCATGTGCATAACAATTCAATGCTGCCTCCTCTGTGACCCTGTCTTCTAACCCCATTCGGGGGGGTGCAACAAAAAAAAAGGATGGGGGGGGGTCCCTTTTGAGATCAATGAGAGAAAGCTGGTGGCAACACTTTGCAAGGTTGGGGGAGTTTACTCAGGGATTGCTTTGTCAGGCGGAAATAAAACAGGCCCAGCCCAGATAGAGGCACATTTAAAGGAGTTCAGAGTACAGTGGGCAGAGCCGGCAGCCGAATGTAGGTTAGGAGAGTAATCCTTCAGGCCAGAGCAAAGATGTCAGTGGGTTACAGTAAGGCAACCTGTGTTTGTGTATGCCTGCCGCCGCAGATTAAGTCGCGTGGCATTTGTCCCTGATAAGCAA